>NW_027663214.1:0-2500 GCF_963989245.1 Nansenia antarctica | reverse complement strand
GATATATTTTAAAATATAGAAGGATATTCTATATTCTTCTAGCATTGTAACTGCCAATGGCCTCTGGTCCTAACATAGATTACTTTTCCCTATGATTTCTGATGAATAGATGATTCACTTACTTAAAGAAATGTATTTATATTGTATTGTTTGGATAAATGTCTAAAATGTAAATGGTAGGCACCAGCTAGCCGAGCTAGTCGATTACCATAGCTATGGACGCTATCAAAGCCAACAACGTTTATCAATGCTATCAGTGTGCTATGAAAGCTATCAATGCTATCAGTGGCTATGAAAGCTATCAATGCTATCAGGCCTGAGGGCCGTGTAGGTGTGAGGGGGCGCCCAGCGTATCCCTAATGTCATCAGATAAAGGAGAGGGAGGGGAGGGCAGATGCAGGGGGGTGGTGGGGGGGGGGGTCCTGCATGTGTGAACCACCTGGCTCCAAAATCACCATGACCCCTCGCTAGAGGGAAGAAAAGAGAGGAGAGGTATGAGAAGGGCTAACAGATAGATTGAACTAACAGAGCGAGAGAGGAATGTGTGAACACCGATCTCCGTGTGTTGTCTGTCTGTGTTTTGATAAAAAAAAAACTGCCTGGTCTATAGTGAGGAGGAGCGGCGGTTCAAAGGTCGCGGTTGAATAGACAAGAATGAGGAGAGAATTCCCACTGTAACATTCCGACGGAACGCAAAGAATGTTGTTGTTGTTTCCTTTTCAAAGCGGCTCGCTTATCAGAGAGATCTCTCTTCACAGCTTGTCCGATCGATGACTAGATCATCTACCAATCACCTCGACTGTCCTTCAACACACAACATCTTCACAATAATGAACCCCCCCTACACACATACTTGTGTGTACCTATCTATCTTCTACACACACACACACACACCTACACACCTATACACACCTACACACACACACACACACACACACACACACACACACACACACACACACACACACACATACACACACACACAATGTGTGTAAACTCTGGAAAGTTCTATCCACCGGGGTGGGTGTACCCCCACCCCGCCAACTAAATGTTCCCAAATAAATACACATCACGTTATCCAAAAACGGGGAGAAGGTCAACAGTTGGAGACAAATAAATCACACACACACACACACTCACATACTTCTTCAAAACATCTTAATTGTGAGTGTTTTACAGTAATCTGGTGCCTCTGAACACTGGTCAGTAGGGCTCCCTCCTCCCCGCCTGCTCGCTCTGCCAGAGGTGGACTAAGACTGGTAATAAGAAACGTCTTAAAAGGTTAAGCCTCTCCTAAGGTTCCACAACACAATACTGTAACCCAAGGCCTCACCCGGCCTCTGCACAAACACACACTGCTGTTTAGAGTGCCCTGGTGCCCCCGGAACACCACAAGGAAGAGTGTGTGTGTGTGTATACGTGTAGGTGTGTGTATGTGTGTGTGTGTGTGTGTGTAGGTAGGTGTGTGTGTATGTGTGTAGGTGTGTGTATGTGTGTATGTGTGTAGGTGTGTGTGTGTGTGTGTGTGTGTGTGCGTGTGTGTGTGTGTAGGTGTGTGTATGTGTGTGTGTGTAGGTGTGTAGGTGTGTGTATGTGTGTGTGTGTGTGTATGTGTGTAGGTGTGTGTGTGTAGGTGTGTGTATGTGTTAGGTGTGTGTGTGTGTATGTGTGTGTAGGTGTGTGTATGTGTTAGGTGTGCGTGTAGGTGTGTGTGTGTGCGTAGGTGTGTAGGTGTGTGTGTGTGTGTGTGTGTGCTGAGGTGGCCGTGGTCCCACCTGTATCTAATTAACACAACAACAAGGTAGGCTGCAATAACGTTGTTTCAACATCAACACTGCCTCCTACTCAGGTGTCTCAGAGAGACTGTGTGTGTGTGTGTGTGTGTGCCTGTATCTACGTATGTATGTGCTTGCGTTTGTGCTTGTGCTTGTCGCTGTCTGTGTGTGTGTGTGTGTGCGTGCGTGCCTGCGTGTCTGCATGTATGTATGTGTGTGTGCGCGCGTGCGTGCCTGCATGTATGTGTGTGTGTGTGCGCGTGCGTGCATGCATGCTGCCCACGCTTTCATTAGTTTGGAAACTCAAGCTCTCGTAGGTAAAGTCTGTGTTTATTGACCACAGATTCCTGGCATACTTACATAGTTTGAGGTGAGTTTGAAATTATTAATTGCGGAGGCTTAGGGTGTCTGTCCCGCGGTGCCGGGCCCGAGGCTGACACAGCACCCTCCCTTTGAAGGGTTAGTACCTAGGGCAGACGGACTGAAGGGGTTAGTACGTAGGGCAGACAGACTGGGGGGTTAGTACGTAGGGCAGACAGACTGGGGGGTTAGTACCTAGGGCAGACAGACTGAGGGGTTAGTATGTAGGGCAGACAGACTGGGGGGTTAGTATGTAGGGCAGACAGACTGAGGGGTTAGTACGTAGGGCAGACAGACTGATACAGCACACTCCTTCTGAAGGGTTAGTATGTAGGGCAGACAGACTGGGGGGTTAGTACCTAGGG
>NW_027663215.1:40000-47500 GCF_963989245.1 Nansenia antarctica | reverse complement strand
GACACCCAGCTGGGGTATATCACTGTGTGTATGGGGTGGTGTCCCTCTTTCTCTGTGGAGGAGGAGGGGATGAAGGGGGGAGGAAGAAGGAGAGGATGAGGGGAAGGACAGAAGAGAAGGATGAGGAGGAGGGGTGGGCAGAGGAGGGGAGTAGGGGAGGAAAGGAGGTTTCAGGAGGGTTAAGGGAGCCGTCTGCAGGTGTTGTGTTGAGAGTCTGTCAAGTCTGTCTGACGTGTTCAAGTCTGTCAGGGGGTCCCCCACGTCTGGAAGGACCCCTCTCTCTGCAGTCTGCCCAGACTGGCCCTCACACTCCTGAGGACATTTTGATGATGGTAATGTCAACAATGCCAACTGTGCTGTTGGAGTCCTATCTATTGGAGAGGGCGCTGCTAACCGTTAGCCTGTGCTGCTAACTGTTAGCCTGTTAGCCTGTGCTGCTAACTTTTAGCCTGTGCTGCTAACTGTTAGCCTGTGCTGCTAACTGTTAGCCTGTTAGCCTGTGCTGCGGTAGTGAAGTGGAGCGGGGAGAGAAGAGAACTGAAGCTTTCACCACTGGCCTACGAGGACAACTCAGGGTAAGACGAGATTTCACCTCCACATAAAAACAGGCTCAACCCTCCCTTTAAGGCTCAACCCTCCCTTTAAGGCTCAACCCTCCCTTTAAGGCTCAACCCTCCCTTTAAGGCTCAACCCTCCCTTTAAGGCTCAACCCTCCCTTTAAGGCTCAACCCTCCCTTTAAGGCTCAAGCCTCCCTTTGAGGCTCAACCCTCCCTTTGAGGCTCAACCCTCCCTTTGAGGCTCAACCCTCCCTTTAAGACTCAACCCTCCCTTTAAGGCTCAACCCTCCCTTTAAGGCTCAACCCTCCCTTTAAGCCGCCACACCCTCCTGACGGACGACAACACGACCTCGAGACATTCAGACAGGGAAAAATAGAAATGTTGTACAATGACTTTTTGTCAGGTTCTTTGTGGCTAAAACGTCGGGCCTAGACACAAGGTGCTGTCAGCAGCTTCCAAAACCACCCTCCGTCACGACTTTCTAGAGAGTTGACAGACAAACAACCACCACAGCAGACTCAACTCCTCTAATCTGTACGGCCCATCTGCCCACGGCAAGGCTCCAACAGAGCTCCTTCAGTTCTCCTGCTAACGGTGTGAATGACACTTCTCTATTCAGGCCCTGCCAGGCTTTGTTCCCTCAACAACAGATTTAAGATTTTGGCTATAAAAAGAAACAGATAAAAAAAGCCCCTGTTATTACAACAGTATTTGACCCCACTGCCCCCAAGATTTCTAGTGCAGAAAACAACGGACATATAAAACAATGTTATTTTAGACTCTTAAGAGTCTTTTTTTGATGTGGGCCACATGATGTGTGGAGTTTTTCTACCATTGCAACATTGGGTCATAATAATGTAATGACATCCCCCAAAAGAATGACTAGCAATAGTCACTAATAGGTTTGACTTGTTGTCTAGAAGGTCACATATAATGACAAACTGTACACCGGGGGAGGCTGGCGGAGGTAGAAATCTAAGGACTGGCAAATTTTTTCCGAAGCCTAAGAATTTTTACTTGGTTACACTTGTGTAATGTGACGTAACAAATAAACTTGAAACTGAATCCATGGAACGGAATGAGGAATGGCATCAAACACACAAATTAGTCTTTCTTTATGTGGCCAGAGTATTCTCCCAGAGTTTCCCCTCTTGTAAAAATGTCTCCTGTTTGAACGATGTAGCAACGGTCTCTGTTTTGGTCTCGCTAATACGGTTACCATGGTTACCAGGTCCTGTAGAGACCCTGGTCTGGTTTAGACCTGTGTGTGTGTGGGCAGCAGGTCCTGTAGACAGGTGGTCTGGTTTAGACAGGTGGTCTGGTTTAGTCAGGTGTCTGTGTAGACCACATCTCCAGATGTACCACTGCTGTCTGTGTACGCCTACACCTTGGCCTCCGTAGACAGCACCCACCACCTTGTTCTCACTATTTATCTAAACTGTGGGGGCTGATAGAGTCGGGGAGGGCAGGGGTGGGGGAGGGCAGGGGTGGTGTCTCTGCTAGTTTGTTTAAAGTTTAGTCTGTGTTCAGAGCGGCGCTGGCCTTGTCTTCAAAAACAAGCCCTAATTTCCGCCCCCAAGCCAAGCTAGCTAAAGCAGAAACTAATATATTTAGCTTGGCCGGGGGAAGGAGGGTATGGTACATTAGAGTAATTGAAGGTAAGATTCTAACTGGCAGACATTGACATTTCAACATTTCCCTATTCTACAGGGACTTCATTGTTTTAGTCGTTGGAGTGTTTTTGACTTCATGCCCTGGACTGGGGATTCAGGTAGAGTATAATACGGTAATAATAAATAATCATAATAATAACTTACATTTCTATAGCGCCTTTCACAAACCCAACAGAACAGAGCCAGAGAGACAAACACACAAAACAAGAAACATTGAAACAGCTACTACAGGTTGAATGCGATGGTGAACAGGTGGGTTTTAAGGGCAGTTTTGAACATGTCCAGGGTTGGAGAGTCGCGGATATCCTTGGGTAGAGAGTTCTAGAGGGTGGGGGGGGGCTGCCACCCTCTATAACTCGTGCTATGAGCCAGATAGAAGAAAAAAACCCACAAAATCACTGGACTACATCTGATAACACCTGAGAATGTTAGGTAACTTTACCTCAGGTGAACCATCAGCAACACACTGTACGACGGGGGAGGCTGGTGGAGGTAGAAATCGGAGGACGGGCACACTGTAATGCACCCGTTTTCCCACCATGCATTTCAATGAGCACCGTCCTCCGATTTCTACCTCCACCAGCCTCCCCCTGCTATATACACAAGCTAACTGTCATCTCCAAACAACTAAACCATAAATCCACAAACCATAAAAGACCTATGTGCCAACATCTGTGTTCAACAAGATATATTTCCCAATTAACTTATTTGCATAACGGCAACATTCGGGGGAAAAAAACAGAACTTGCAAGTTCCCTCACAAACCCAAACCGCAGGTTTGAACTCACACATTGAGTGTCTTGATTGTCAATGGGGGGCTACGGTCGAGCCGACGAGGCATTCGTTTGAACAGGCCTTCGGTGTAGTATGAAGCTGCCCGTTTAGAAGCAGCCATTCATGAGCAGTGGAATCCTGGGACACATCCAGCGCAGCTTAGCCAGGGCTAGCGGCCAGGGGAGGGGGGGAGGAGGACAGGACAACAATGGCAGAACCACTGGAGCTCTCGGACCCGCCTCTAACGTGGCTGACCAGCACAATACCCCCATGACTGGTCAGATACAATCTCACCACACCACACGCCCACGCACTCACACACACACACACACTAGGGCTGCACGATTTGGGGAAAAAATCGAATTGCGATTATTTGGACAGATATCGCGATTGCGATTAATTTGCGATTATTATTTTTTTAAATAGCAAAAAAAAAAAAAAAAAAAAAAAAAACGTTTTTGTAAAGTGTGGCCATATCTCCGGCTAGGAAGGTCGTATCAACGTGCAGTTTGTTTGTACGTCTTCAGGGGACTTAGAGGCTCCCTCCTCTAGCACCCCCACAGCCCGAGCTACGAGTGAAAGAACTAAACTTACATTGGGTTGCTTTAAAGTTGGGTTGCTTTAAAATCAAGCTTCAGATTAAAACATGTGATGGAGCATTACTAACCTGACTCAGGTGGTTTGTTTCACACAACCATCTAGGAAAGCTTAATTGGAAGCTGTTTGGAAAAGGGCAGGTACTTTCAAAAAATACTTGGCAGGTGATTGGATGAATCTATCTATTTTCAGAGAGCATTACCACATGATACCATCAAACTACTTCTGCTGAAGCCATTATCCACCATGAATGTTGCTATTGCTAGCTACCGAAACGTGGGCGTTTCACGTGCGATGTTGTTGGTGTGCGTTCATTGACGTTGACGTTCATTGACGTTCACGTTCATTGTTGACGTTCATTGTTGACGTTCATTGACGTTGACGTTCATTGACGTTGAATCCGACGCGCTGTATGACGTATCCCATACGGGTAGTGGTGGTCTAGTGAGTTGGACTTGTGATCGGAAGGTTGTGTGAGTTCAAATCCCGCCTGAAACCACACCACTACTAGTGTGCCCTTGAGTAAGGCACTTAGCCCTCAGTTACTCCAGGGGGAATGTCCCTGTAATTCGTAATTGTAAATCGCTTTGGATTAAAAGCGTCAGCTAAATAGCAAAAAAAAAAAAAAAAAAAAATAAAAAAAATCGCAGGCAAATCGCAGGCTTTGCGATTAGCTAATCGCATAATTTCAAATCGCGATTTCGATTTAAAATCGATTAATCGTGCAGCCCTAACACACACACACACACACACACGCACAAGCCCACGCACTCTCTCTCTCACACACACACACACGCGCACGCACTCTCACAGACAGGGGGCCTCAGCCTCCCCCGCACGCACGCACGCTCACCCGCTCACACACTCTCTCTCACTCACTCACACACACACACACACACGCCCACGCACTCTCTCACACACACACCCACGCACTCTCACAGACAGGGGGCCTCAGCCTCCCCCGCACGCACGCTCGCACGCTCACACACTCTCTCTCTCTCTCACTCACACACACACACTCACACAAACACACAAACACACACACACACACACCTTCAGTCTCCTATCCATGCCCAGGCCTGTCCTCGTCCTTGCGCGCTAGCTAGCTCGCTCGCTAGTCCGTGCCAAACTTTCCCCCAGTCTCTAATCTACGCTCTTAGTTCGTCAGTGTTGTGTCAACAAGAGTGGCTCCAGTAATTGGAGGCTTAGGAAATTATGCAAGAGCATTAAACCTCAATGTCCCCCTGGCTGAAAGTCTCCGTGCAGAGAAGCTCTTAATCTGGAGATAGAGTTCTGGATCCCTCTGGTCCCAGAGAGGGCCTTGTCTTCCCAGCGGGGGGATTTACCCTGGCTTTGCTTTTCAGGAGTCGACAGTCGGTCATTAGGTCGCGGGTTGTTATCAAAACACACACACACACACACACAGACACAGACACAGACACAGACACAAACACAGACACACGTAACATTAGAGACAAGAGGTAGGATGGGAGGGAGGGAGGATGGGAGGGAGAGAGGATAGGAGAGAGGGAGGGAAGGGAGGGAGGGAAGGGAGGGAGGTAGGTAGGATGGGAGGGAGGGAGGGAGGTAGGATGGGAGGGAGAGAGGATGGGAGGGAGGTAGGTAGGATGCGAGGGAGAGAGGATGGGAGGGAGGGAGGGAGGTAGGATGGGAGGGAGAGAGGATGGGAGGGAGGTAGGTAGGATGGGAGGGAGAGAGGATGGGAGGGAGGGAGAGAGGATGGGAGGGAGGGAGGTAGGATGGGAAGGGGGGAGAGAGGATGGGAGGGAGGTAGGTAGGATGCGAGGGAGAGAGGATGGGAGGGAGGGAGGTAGGATGGGAGGGAGAGAGGATGGGAGAGAGGGAGGTAGGGAAGGGAGGGAGGGAGGGGAGGGAGGTAGGGAAGGGAGGGAGGGGAGGGAGGTAGGGAAGGGAGGGAGGTAGGGAAGGGAGGTAGGGAAGGGAGGGAGGTAGGGAAGGGAGGGAGGGAAGGGAGGGAGGTAGGTAGGATGGGAGGGAGGGAAGTAGGGAAGGGAGGGAGGGAAGGGGGGATGCAGCTGCACACCGCAGCCCACACTTACTGCTACCTGATCTCTGCGAATGGTAGAGGCTTTCATCTCTAGGACCACCGTCCAGCTACCTGTCTGCCTGTCTGAGGGCTGGGGGGGGGGGGGGGGGGGGGGAGGGAGAGAAAGAGGGAGAGCAAGGAGAGGGGAGGAGATATAAAAGAGGGAGAGAGGGGGAGAGAGAGAGACAGGCCTGGCAAAGTCCCTACAGTCACACGGGGAGGGGTGTGGGGGGGCGTTTGGAGGAAGTCCGCCCTCGGCCCTCAGGGGGGCTCTTCCAGGTTCAACGAGGGGGGTTGGGCCCCCCCCCCGCCACTACATTAGTCATTACCTAGAGATCTGAGGGTATTAGTCAGCTCTGGGCAGACTGCGGGAGGGGGGGGGAGACTGCAGCACCTGTACACATCAATGGACCCTCCTCTTTGCATTCGACCATGGAGGTGATTTCCACCCTCCCTCCTCCACCTCCCCTCCCTTCCTTTCCCCCTGGGGCCTCTGTCTGTCTGTCTGTCTGTCTGTCTGTCTGTCTGTCTGTGTCTGGACTAGTGTCTCAAACTCTGATTGCCTAGGTTGGACCAGGTCAACAGATGTTGTAGGAAATGAAACACCCCCCCCTCCCCCCCCCCCAAAAAGAAGAAAAATATACTTATAGGTAGGTAGAAGCAATAAGACACTCAGGAAGGCTGGTGGAGGTAGAAATCGGAGGACGGGGGGGCTCACGGGTCCAGTGGTCTAGCACCGCGGTCTACAGCGCACACCTTATGTCCATGTCGGCATGGGTTCCAATCCGGCCCCATGCCCTGCTGACATGCCCTCTCTCTCCCTTCTTCTTCTCCTTACTTTCCTGTCTGTCTTCACTGTATCTGTCCAATAAAAATGAAAAATAGGAGTGGGACTCTATAACTTTAACCCCCCCCCCCCCCCCCCACAGTACCATTCCTCATTCCGTGCATTTACAACAAGCTTATCCAGCTTCCTCCGAGTGAGTCATATGTCATCCTCCCAGCCTACCAAGACGGAGCTCATCGATTCGGGATCAATGATTCCTCCCCCTTCCTCATCCTCCTCTCCTGATCTACGGGAGTGTGTCATGGCGGGTGAGTCAGGGACGAGAGGGACTTCTGGGAAATCTGCTTTTAATGAAAGACCCTCTCTCTCCGGTAGCGTCATTTGATTTCCCTCACAATAGAGGAGCAGAGATCCACGCTAAGACAGTCCGGGGCGTAAAGGAATGTCCTTTCCGCCTTTCTCAGAGTGTCAAACTCTCACGCCCCGCGCCCGCCAGACGAAAGAAAAGGAGATGTTTTCCCCCAAAACTTTTTTGTTTGGGCTGGTCACGGAGCATTGTTGTCTAACAGAGAAGAGGGCTTGTTAAGTGTTTACCCAGAGTGCTCCAGCGGGCAGGTCCAGACAGACACACACACACGCACACGCGCACGCACACACACACACACACACACACACAGGGCCAGTGTGAGACAGGGCTGTGACTCACTGTCTATCACTCCCCTGGATGTACAAGCCTGGTCTTGTCCTGACGGCAGGTCCGGTGACACTGGGCCAGCGTGACTGACGGGAAATAGCGGTGCGCTGGACCGGACTGTGCTGGTACTGCCTGGTGCTACTCAGGCATGCAAAGACACACACACACACACACACACACAGAAAATGACACACACACACACGCGTGGACAAACACACTCACACGCACACAGTGACTACAACAATGGACTCCTGTGAAGCTACTCACAGAGCTATTATAGAGCCCAAAATCCCCCCAACCACCTGACTACCTCAGCTTAACATAGACCACAACAACTAGCAGCACAAC
>NW_027663215.1:12500-30000 GCF_963989245.1 Nansenia antarctica | reverse complement strand
GAACACCTGTACACCTGTCAACAGACCAAGTTGGTGGAGGTGGTGTAATGGTGGAGGTGGTGTAATGGTGGAGGGAATGTCTTCTTGGCACACTTTGGGCCTGTTAATACCAATCGATCACCGCTGGAATGCCACAGACTATTTGAGTATTGTTGCTGACCATGTGCATCCCTTCATGGCCACAATGTACCCACCTTCTAATGGCTACTTCCTGCATGATAATGCACCATGTCAATGTCACAAAGCAAAAGTCGTCTCAAACTGGCTTCATAAACGTGTCTTCAGTGTTGTTAGGACAGGAGACTCACAGCTTGAAAGTGCACCTGAAATGTCATCATGGACCAGAATCTCAAATGAATGTTTCCAACATCTTGTGGAATCAATCAATTGGAATTGAGGCTGTTTTGAGAGCAGAAGGAGGTCCTACCCAGTATGAGTACGTTAGTATGGATTTAGATCATTATTAGGTTCCTAATAAAGTGTCCGGTGAGTGTGTGTGTGTGTCTTTCAAAGTACTAGATGTCTGTTTGCTTTTTGAGACGTGGCAGTACGTGCATGTGTGTGTGTGTGTGTGTGCAGGTGCTTCTAGCAGTGTGAACAATCCACCAGTGTTAGAACAGTCTGTTTTCAGACCTATGCCTTCGGGCCACAGCGGGAACAAGTCTCGACAGGGAGCTCCTCCTCATCATCCTCATCATCATCATCATCTTCATCAT
The DNA here is from genome assembly GCF_963989245.1 of Nansenia antarctica. Classification (NCBI taxonomy): domain Eukaryota; kingdom Metazoa; phylum Chordata; class Actinopteri; order Argentiniformes; family Microstomatidae; genus Nansenia; species Nansenia antarctica. Next base: position 29,284 of record NW_027663215.1, on the reverse strand, counting down.
CATCATCGCTCTCAGTCTGAATCAGACCTGTAAATATGTGACACCTGACTGACAGAGGCTCCTCCTGCACTGGAGAAATGTCTACCTGTACAGACAAGCACAGACTACAAAAAGGGCCCTGCCACACACACACACACACACACACACACACACACACAAACTCGCACGCACACAACACACACACACGGTCAACACATGCACACACACACGCACACAGGCTGTGCACACATACTCAACTCGCTCGCACACAACACACACACACGCACGCACGGTCAACACATGCACACGCACGCACAGACATGTACACACATGCACACTCGCAGGGTCAACGCATGCACACACACATGCACAGACACGCACACACAACACAGACAGACATGTACACACATGCACACACGCATGTACACACACACATGCACAGACACGCACACACAACACACACACAGTACACGCACGGTGAACACACTCACGGTCAACACACTCACCGTCAACACACTCACCGTCAACACACTCACTGTCAACACACTCACTGTCAACACACTCACTGTCAACACACTCACACACACACACACACACACACACACACACACACACACACACACACACACACACAGTACTGAACCAGAACACACAGTACTGAACCAGAACACACAGAACTAGGGATGCACGATATTATCGCCCCGATATTGGGAAATTAATGTTATTAAATATTTATCGGTATTATTACATTTTAGCCGATAATATGAAGCCGGAAATATTTCCGGTTCCGGTTGCCGCGCTCATGATGCTGCGCCTGCGTACAGCCATGCAGTCAATTAACGGTAAGCTAAGGTAAATAGATAGCCAATGTTAGCTAGTGCTAATGTTCACCATCTCTGTAGTCTGCTCTAAAATACGCAATCAAACAGTGCAGGCAACCCATGCTGTTCTGTGAATGAGACGAGCTATTGACTGGTGGCTTTCTACTGCCAAATCATATTATTACAGCAAACATGTCGGTAGTTTGGCATCTGTTCTCTGAACAACAAGGAGAGGCTCATTCAGACATTGACTTCTGTTTTCGTTCTCGGGATTTCAAAATAAAAGCGCGAGCTAAGCGTTGTTGAAAATTAATGACACATCGCTATTCAACTAACACAGCTTGTTTTGTGAGCCTGCTAACAATGTAAAGTAGTGTTGTAGTTAACTAGGTAACAATGTAAAGTAGTGTTCTAGTTAACTAGGTAACAATGTAAAGTAGTGTTGTAGTTAACTAGGTAACAATGTAAAGTAGTGTTCTAGTTAACAATGTAAAGTAGTGTTCTAGTTAACTAGGTAACAATGTAAAGTAGTGTTCTAGGTAATAATGTAAAGTAGTGTTCTAGTTAACTAGATAACAATGTAAAGTAGTGTTCTAGGTAACAATGTAAAGTAGTGTTCTAGTTAACTAGATAACAATGTAAAGTAGTGTTCTAGGTAACAATGTAAAGTAGTGTTCTAGTTAACTAGGTAACAATGTAAAGTAGTGTTCTAGTTAACTAGGTAACAATGTAAAGTAGTGTTCTAGTTAACTAGGTAACAATGTAAAGTAGTGTTATAGTTAACTAGGTAGCAGTGGGGATTACTCACCCAATCCATGCATTGCAATAGTTTGGCTTGACTAGCGAGTGTGATGTGATTTTCAACAATGTTGAAATGTATTTCCTTTTTTAAAATAAATGAACATTTGAAGAGTCAGAAGTGTTCTCTTTGTTGTGTTAACAATAGTGATGTAAGTTAGATTTGGTGAGATGAGATCACTATGGAATATTAAATCATCAATCTTTGCTCACTACATAGCCTTTCTTACCTTCAGGTGTGCATGAACTACAGGTTATCAACTGCGAAATTATATCTGTTCTCATATCGGTTATCATATCGGTTATCGGCCACGAGAAGCGGGTAAACATCGGTTATCGGTATCGGTTGGAAAAAATGCATATCGTGCATCCCTACACAGAACTGAACCAGAACACACAGAACTGAACCAGAACACACAGTACTGGACCAGAACACACAGAACTGAACCAGAACACACAGTACTGGACCAGAACACACAGTACTGAACCAGAACACACAGAACTGGACCAGAACACACAGTACTGAACCAGAACACACAGTACTGGACCAGAACACACAGTACTGAACCAGAACACACAGTACTGAACCAGAACACACAGAACTGGACCAGAACACACAGTACTGGACCAGAACACACAGAACTGGACCAGAACACACAGAACTGGACCAGAACACACAGAACTGGACCAGAACACACAGTACTGAACCAGAACACACAGTACTGGACCAGAACACACAGTACTGAACCAGAACACACAGTACTGAACCAGAACACACAGAACTGGACCAGAACACACAGTACTGAACCAGAACACATAGAACTGGACCAGAACACACAGTACTGGACCAGAACACACAGAACTGGACCAGAACACACAGAACTGGACCAGAACACACAGTACTGTGGCTATACTGCAGGCAGGCGTGTTGGTGCTGGGCTAGAACAAACATGTGCAGCTGGGAGTCCCCTGGGCAGGCGGGGACAACACACCAGGCTGGGCGACCTGGGCCTGGAGCTCTGTGTCCTCCGGGGGAGGCTGGGGGAGGTAGACATGGGAGGACAGGGGAGGCTGGGGGAGGTAGACATGGGAGGCCAGGGGAGGCTGGGGGAGGTAGACATGGGAGGACAGGGGAGGCTGGTGGAGGTAGACATGGGAGGACAGGGGAGGCTGGTGGAGGTAGACATGGGAGGACAGGGGAGGCTGGGGGAGGTAGACATGGGAGGACAGGGGAGGCTGGTGGAGGTAGACATGGAAGGAGAGGGGAGGCTAGGGGAGGTAGACATGGGTGGACAGAGGAGGTAGACATGGGAGGACAGAGGAGGTAAACATGGGAGGACAGAGGAGGCTGGGGGAGGTAGACATGGGAGGACAGGGGAGGACAGAGGAAGTAGACATGGGAGGACAGTGGAGGCTGGGGGAGGTAGACATGGGAGGACAGGGGAGGCTGGGGGAGGTAGACATGGGAGGCCAGGGGGAGGCTGGTGGAGGCAGACATGGGAGGACAGGGGAGGCTGGGGGAGGTAGACATGGGAGGACAGGGGAGGCTGGGGGAGGTAGACATGGGAGGACAGGGGAGGCTAGTGGAGGTAGACATGGGAGGCCAGGGGAGGCAGACATGGGAGGCCAGGGGAGGCTGGTGGAGGTAGACATGGGAGGACAGGGGGAGGCTGGTGGAGGTAGACATGGGAGGCCAGGGGGAGGCTGGTGGAGGTAGACATGGGAGGACAGGGGAGGCTGGTGGAGGTAGACATGGGAGGACAGGGGAGGCTGGGGGGGAGGCTGGGGGAGGTAGACATGGGAGGACAGGGGAGGCTGGTGGAGGTAGACATGGGAGGCCAGGGGAGGCTGGTGGAGGTAGACATGGGAGGACAGGGGAGGCTGGTGGAGGTAGACATGGGAGGACAGGGGAGGCTGGTGGAGGTAGACATGGGAGGACAGGGGAGGCTGGTGGAGGTAGACATGGGAGGACAGGGGAGGCTGGTGGAGGTAGACATGGGAGGCCAGGGGGAGGCTGGTGGAGGTAGACATGGGAGGGCAGGGGAGGCTGGGGGAGGTAGACATGGGAGGACAGGGGAGGCTGGCGGAGGTAGACATGGGAGGACAGGGGAGGCTGGCGGAGGTAGACATGGGAGGACAGGGGAGGCTGGGGGAGGTAGACATGGGAGGACAGGGGTGGCTGGTGGAGGTAGACATGGGAGGACAGGGGAGGCTGGGGGAGGTAGACATGGGAGGACGAGGGAGGCTGGTGGAGGTAGACATGGGAGGACAGGGGAGGCTGGTGGAGGTAGACATGGGAGGACAGGGGAGGCTGGGGGAGGTAGACATGGGAGGACAGGGCTCGTTGGAAATGCATGGCATGGGTTTGATACCATACATTACAATGAGGCCGTGTCCTCCGATGTGTACCTCTGCCAGCCCCCCTCTGACCTTATCATCTGCTTCCTCTGTGTGTGTGTGCGTGTGTGTGTGTGTGTGTGTGTGTGTGTGTGTGTGTGTCAGTTAGTCTAAATGACCACAGTTTACGTAGGACAGTTTTGCATTGATACGCAAATGACGCTGTTTGAGAGATTAACAATAGATGGAGAGGGAGAAGAGGTAGAGAGAGGGAATAGGGAGAGAGAGGTAGAGAGGGGGAGAGGGAAGAGGTAGAGAGGTAGAGAGGGGGAGAGGGAGAAGAGGGAGAGAGAGGGAGAGGGGGAGAGGGAGAGAGAGGGAAGAGGTAGAGAGGTAGAGAGAGGTAGAGAGAGAGAGAGGGAAGAGGGAGAGAGAGGGAAGAGGGAGAGAGGGGTAGAGAGGGGGAGAGGGAGAAGAGGGAGAGAGAGGGAATAGGGAGAGAGAGGTAGAGAGGGGGAGAGGGAGAAGAGGGAGAGAGAGGGAAGAGGGAGAGAGAGGCAGAGAGGGGGAGAGGGAGAAGAGGGAGAGAGAGGGAATAGGGAGAGAGAGGTAGAGAGGGGGAGAGGGAGAAGAGGGAGAGAAAACATATGGTACCATCCTGTGACAGACTCGTCTTTTCCTTCGCCCCACTCCCTCAAGATAACAACTGATGACACAAACCAGCTCCACACACACACACACACACACACACACACACACACACACACACACACACACACACACACTGTTCTAGTCTTATCACTTATCAGAGGAACAGTCCCCCTCTGTGAACACCGTCTCTTCCTGGGTCAGACAGAGACAGGAAGTCCTGGACTAGGAGCTCTATGACATCACAAGGGGTGTGTCCATAGCGAGGGAGGGACGGTCACTTGGCTTGTCTCCAAGGATACGTTTTGGTAGACTGACAACACCTGTCCCTTCCATGCACCCCGTCCTCCGATTTCTACCTCCACCAGCCTCCCCCCCTGAACCACACGCCAGTGCTGTTAGCATCTCCAGACGATACGCTGCGTCCTCGGTTGGTACGAATACCAAACTCCGCCACTTTTCCCGTCACTCACCCTTGTCTCCCGTCACCAACACCACCCCTACCACCACAACAACAACAACAACAACAACAACAACAACAACAACAACAACCAGGGGTGCAAACTGGTGATGGCCCAAAAAGGTGTCACTTTTTTTTTTATTATAATTTTTTAAATTATCAATGCGCAGATTTGTTGAGGGGGGGGGGGGGTGGAAAGCGCTAGCACTAGCGGTGATAAATGGATAGCGCTAGCACTAATGGTGGTCTCAGCAGCGGTCCTAACCTTAACACCCACATAATTATGTTGAAAACAGGTTGCTTAGTGTGACTGTGTCCTCCACACTGTCTAGAATTGTACCGAGCTGCATGAAGCTAACACTTATTTCAACAGCAACAGCAGGAGTTTAGCAGACATGAAGATTAGTTCATGTGACTTTGATGAGACACAGACCCCCGCCCCCCAACCCCTCCCAAAAATGTTTTGGTCCTGATCTACATGATTCGCTTGGATGACCTATTTTTTAAGTAAAAACAGCAAATTTAGCAGAAAGGTGACAAGTTCGCACCCCTGACAACAACAACAACAACAACAACACATCAATAAACTAAAACTACCCTTCCTCGTTACACTGGCTGGGTTCGTAAATTCGTTCTGAGAGCGCCGGAATGCGCGCACACCGGGTTCTACATTTTTCATTTGGAGTCATTTCATTTGGAGTCATTTCATTGGACAGGAGGCCTTCTTGTGAGCGTCGATCAGGTTTCCAGAGTGAATTTTCGAACGCAGCTATACAATTAATTTTTCCGAATGCCAGGATGCCTGATGACACCTCTGACTCTGAGTGACAGGTCACAGAGAAGGTCACTGATGACACGCAGGCACACTTAGGAAGTCACACTTAGAACCATGAGTCATGCTGCCACCATTGACACCCGATTGACTCATGACTGTCTTTGTGGATGCCCTATGACGATGGATGCCCTACCCTACCCTACACACACACGATGCCTACCCTACCCTACACACACACGATGCCTACCCTACCCTACACACACAATGCCTACCCTACCCTACACCCACACGATGCCTACCCTACCCTACACACCCGATGCCTACCCTACCCTACCCTACACACCCGATGCCTACCCTACCCTACACCCACACGATGCCTACCCTACCCTACACACCCGATGCCTACCCTACCCTACCCTACACACCCGATGCCTACCCTACCCTACACACACGCGATGCCTACCCTACCCTACACACACGATGCCTACCCTACCCTACACACACGATGCCTACCCTACCCTACACACACACGATGCCTACCCTACCCTACACACACACGCGATGCCTACCCTACCCTACACACACGATGCCTACCCTACCCTACACACACACGATGCCTACCCTACCCTACACACACACGATGCCTACCCTACCCTACACCCACACGATGCCTACCCTACCCTACACACACAATGCCTACCCTACCCTACACCCACACGATGCCTACCCTACCCTACACACACACCCGATGCCTACCCTACCCTACCCTACACACCCGATGCCTACCCTACCCTACACACACGCGATGCCTACCCTACCCTACACACACGATGCCTACCCTACCCTACACACACACGATGCCTACCCAACCCTACACACACACGCGATGCCTACCCTACCCTACACACACACGATGCCTACCCTACCCTACACACACACGATGCCTACCCTACCCTACACACACACGATGCCTACCCTACCCTACACACACACGATGCCTACCCTACCCTACACACACACGATGCCTGTAAATGTCAGAGGTGGCTGGTTTACAAGACAATAACAACAAAATCGTGTTTTCCCGGCCGTTCTCGGGACAGAGGAGTGTGTGTGTGTGTGTGTGTGTGTGTGTGTGTGTGACAGGGCAGACAGGGCCTCTCTTCACCACAGACTGTAGGTGGGTCAGCAGCAGCATTCCAGCCCCCGTGAGTAGGAATTAGAGCAAGCCTGAATACTCTAGTCCTATCTCACACACACACACACACACACACACACACACACACACACACACACACACGAGCAGGGGGCTCCACAGTGGGCAGAGTGCTCCCTAGCCTTCATCAACGAGAGCCTTCAGACAGAAAACTACTCCACACTACAAAGTGGTTCTGAAACCTTTCCCTGGCGGGGGTAGAGAAAAGCGAGGGATGTCATCTCTCCTCACTGGATACAAACAATCCAGTGAGTGTTATTATTAGTGTTTCCAGCGGAGCGAGCCCTGATTCAATCCCAACTGAATGCCAACCGCGCGGCCTTCTTTCTATTCATTCAACCGTGCTAAAAATAAAACGGAGAGAGAAAAAAAAATCAGCTGCCTCATGAGTGTTTTTATTCTCTGTGTGTGTGTGTAGAGACACTGACGTCGCATTCAGGCCACCCACCCACCCACTCTCACTGTCTCCTGTAGAGACACCAGCTGGCAAACTGGAAACTCCTGCAAACCTGTAAATTGTTCAGGGAGAGACACCTGTTCTGGTTCCACTGTAGACTTCCAAAAAACACCTCCGTGGGCCTCAAGGGGAGGCTGGTGGAGGTAGACATCAGATGACAGGGGAGGCTGGTGGAGGTAGAAATCAGAGGGCGGAGGGCCTCGTTGTAATGGATGGAACGGAATAAGGAATGACATCCAACATGTCCTCATTCCATTCCATTCCATGCCTCACTATATGATCCCCCCCCCCCACCCCTCTTATCTCCATGACGATCTGCAGACACCAACAGGTTGAGACAGACAGGAGATGAACTAAAAGTGACGACAAGTGGTTTCGTCTTCAGGCCAGATTACAGGAAGGGACTTGATTGTAAAGATAGAAGTCAGTGTGTGTCACGTTTGCGTGGGACTCTCTCTGTCCCCCTGAATCATCACGACTCGAAACCCAAAAGCCCACTGTGCGTTTCCCCAACACCAGAACCTAGGCTACTGTCATGTTAAGACACACCTCATCCCCAAATCATCACTTCGACTTGGACGGACACACACACACACACACACACGCACACACACACACACACACACACACACACACACACACACACACACACACACACACACACACACCGCGTTGTAGATGTCAAACTCGTAAAATAGGCTACACGTTGTTGGGGCTACTTTGAAAAAGAATGTGACATGATCAAACAGAACCCTGTACACATGGGAATGACTAGGCTCTAGGAATGTTGCGTGGTTGTGAATAAGTGAAGACTATGATCCACGGAGGAGCAGCCGGTTTACACTTCAATGGTTCTGTCAACACAACATCTGACTGTTGGAGCAAAACAACAGAGTGAAGTTGCAACAATGTTGCAAAAACAAACAAACACCCGATCGGGTCTCGATGATAGGCCTGTGTATCTGTTTATCAGATAACCCATCTGGTAGGTAGCTCCTTAGAGGATTGTTGCCTAATAATCAACATGTTTAATAATAATCGACCCCTTTTTATTCTGCAAATGCAGTTTTAGGAGCAGATCGTGACAGAGAGAGAGACAGACAGGGGGGGGGGGGGCAAGCCAGATCGCTTCCATCGGGATTAAGGATCCGCATGATTCGTCCCAAAAGCTTTAGCGGGTTGTTTTTAGACATCATCTCAATGTTTACAAACAAGTGATCGTACAATGTCATTAAAGCAACCAAGCGATTGCACCCAAAGACATTATATTGTATCTGATCCACTAAGGTTTGGGTGTTTGGTGAGGGTTCAGACTGGCGTCGCATGTGGCGGGTCAAACCTAACCAGAGAGAGACGCACAGCCCCGCTGTGGAGCCATGTGAAGTATAGGCTTTATGATTTAGAGATCACTGCTGTTATGCCTGGTGAATAAATATCCTCCCGGTTAACTCACCTTGCTTTTCACTTCCACAGCGGTGCAATCCAAGTATCGCAAAGATTGCGATTTGTTAAAACTCCGATTCATTTTTGCGGTTGTGCAAAAACAGTCCCCAAAAGTTGCGCACACTCGCCCACTGAAAAGGGGCTTAAAAACGGGTTCTGTCGCGAAATCCCCTTTAGATCCCGTGTCTGTTTAGAGCAGAAAGTGTCTCTCCAGATTGTAGTTTAGCTTGTCTCTGACTTCCTCGGGTTTGCGTCGCGTCGGGCCAAACTTCATGGGGAGAATAAAATGAAAAGAGGTACTCGCCGCCTCTGACTTGGGGGAGTGAGTTAAGTTTTCAAATGACATCACCCCATTCCCTGCTCCATTCCCTGCCTCCACAGACGTTTTTTTTCCAGCCCTCCCAAAATGTGATTATGCCCAGACACCGGGTTCCTCCCGTGCGCCAGAGGTCGCGTTTGCGCATCCAATATGATGTCCACAAAAGGCCTTATGGCATGCTATAGCCTAATAAATAACGTTTCATATTCTTAAAGCCAGTTTGAAAAATCCTTTGATTTAAATGAGAGACACTATAATAACAGCTGAAGTCATACCCCACCCCCACCCCCGTTTAATTCACTGAATAATTCATAAAACAGTTTGACTTTACTCCTCTGACTCCGTCATTTGCCCCCCAGTAATAACTCATCAAGCTGGAGATTCAGACTGGGCCTACCACAGTCAGCGCAGCAGGGGCCAAGGAGGCGCACAGCAAGGATGGGGAGCCAAGCTCTAATTGTATGTAATGAGGTTATAGCGGGTCATAGGGGAAGCTGTTGCTGTTCTGTCTCCAGGTTTTACAGCATTCTGGCGGCACAGAGACGCCTGCTCAACAGCTGGAGCCCAGCCGAGGTCTCCATCTCCTAACTAGTTTAGGCCTACTCACAACTTGGAACTTCAACTAGTTTACTCACAACATGCATGGAACTGCAACTAGTTTACTCACAACATGGAACTGCACCTAGTTTACTCACAACATGGACCTGCAACTAGTTTACTCACAACATGGAACTGCAACTAGTTTACTCACAACATGGAACTGCAACTAGTTTACTCACAACATGGAACTGCACCTAGTTTACGCACAACATGGAACTGCACCTAGTTTACTCACAACATGGACCTGCAACTAGTTTACTCACAACATGGAACTGCACCTAGTTTACTCACAACATGGACCTGCAACTAGTTGACTCACAACATGGAACTGCAACTAGTTTACTCACAACATGGAACTGCAACTAGTTGACTCACAACATGGAACTGCACCTAGTTTACTCACAACATGGAACTGCACCTAGTTTACTCACAACATGGAACTGCCACTAGTTTACTCACAACATGGAACAACTGCAACTAGTTTACTCACAACATGGAACTGCACCTAGTTTACTCACAACATGGAACTTCAACTAGTTTACTCACAACATGGAACTGCCACTAGTTTACTCACAACATGGAACTTCAACTAGTTTACTCACAACATGGAACAACTGCAACTAGTTTACTCCCAACATGGAACTACCAACTAGTTTACTCACAACATGGAACTGTCTGCAACTAGTTTACTCACAACATGGAACTGCAACTAGTTTACTCACAACATGGAACTGTAACTAGTTTACTCACAACATGGAACTGCAACTAGTTTACTCACAACATGGAACTGTAACTAGTTTACTCACAACATGGAACTGTAACTAGTTTACTCACAACATGGAACTACCAACTAGTTTACTCACAACATGGAACTGTCTGCAACTAGTTTACTCACAACATGGAACTGCAACTAGTTTACTCACAACATGGAACTGTAACTAGTTTACTCACAACATGGAACTGCAACTAGTTTACTCACAACATGGACCTGCAACTAGTTTACTCACAACATGGACCTGCAACTAGTTTACTCACAACATGGACCTGCAACTAGTTTACTCACAACATGGACCTGCAACTAGTTTACTCACAACATGGACCTGCAACTAGTTTACTCACAACATGGAACTGCAACTAGTTTACTCACAACATGGAACTGCACCTAGTTTACTACCCAGTGTTTGAAACGTTCCTTCTCTTCTTTAGGGTTAGGGGGTTATTGAAACCTGTCTGGAGGAGAACGTTTATGGAGTTGGCATCTTGGTTACATTATCTAAACACAGAAGGAGAACAGTATATCATTACTGTACTTTGTACTCAATCTTTTTCTTGAAGAACATAAACACAAGACAGTGGTTATAAGACAAGACCAGATTTAGACACATAAGCAGACACAACTAAAATGACAGCCTAACATTATAGACTGGGACAGACATGGCAAACAGTAACTACAAAGCATGCCACATTGTTGTACGTTGTTATGTCATTAAAACAAGAAAAAGAGGATCTGTCATAATGTCCGCTAACAGTTACTGTTGAAGTGACTGACAAAAGGCTGTGATATGGATGTAAAAATATGCTTGTTATCATGAAGAAAATACAGATCAAACACAAATAAATAACAATCATGTAGTCAAGGCATGCAATGTCATCATGACTTCAACCATCAACACTAAGCGTTTCAATCACATTTAACCAGGGTGAGGGCGCCTACCAGTGGCCCCTCTATGTAATTACACCGTTGCCCCATCGTTTTCAGGCTGGTAGAAGGACAACCCCCTGTCCTTGTTCCTGCTCACTGATAGGCTACCAGAGTCGGAATAGAACAGGCCAGACCAGAACAGAACAGACCAGGGGGGTATTCCATCAACGTCACTAAAGGACAATCCAAGCTTATTTTGATAAATCCTGCAAGATTTATTTTAAAAAATCCAGCCATCTCTCGAGACTTATTAAAATAAGCCTGGATTTTCCTTTAGTCACGTTTATGGAATTACCCCCCAGAACACAACACAACACGAACACACGGAACAGACCGTAACGGACCGGAACAAAACAGACCAGAGCCAGACCAGACCAGACCAGACCCAGACCAGACCAGACCCAGACCAGACCAGACCAGACCAGACCCAGACCAGACCAGACCAGACCAGACCAGACCAGACCAGACCAGACCAGAACAGACCAGACCAGACCCAGACCAGACCAGACCCAGACTCAGACCAGACCCAGACCCAGACCAGACCAGACCCAGACCAGACCAGACCAGACCCAGACCCAGACCAGACCAGACCAGACCCAGACCAGACCAGACCAGAACAGGCCAGACCAGACCAGACCAGTCCAAATCAGATCAGACCAGTCCAGATCAGACCAGACCAGACCAGACCAGGACCAGACCAGACCAGACCAGACCAGACCAGGACCAGACCAGTCCAGACCAGACCAGGACCAGACCAGTCCAGATCAGACCAGACCAGACCAGACCAGACCAGACCAGACCAGACCAGATCAGACCAGACCAGACCAGAACAGGCCAGACCAGACCAGACCAGTCCAGACCAGACCAGACCAGACCAGACCAGACCCAGACCAGACCAGACCAGACCAGACCAGACCAGACCAGACCAGACCAGAACAGGCCAGACCAGACCAGACCAGACCAGTCCAGATCAGACCAGACCAGACCAGACCAGACCAGACCAGACCAGACCAGACCAGACCAGACCAGTCCAGATCAGACCCAGACTAGACCCAGACCAGACCAGACCAGACCAGATCAGACCAGACCAGACCAGAACAGGCCAGACCAGACCAGACCAGTCCAGACCAGACCAGACCAGACCAGACCAGACCAGACCCAGACCAGACCAGACCAGACCAGACCAGACCAGACCAGACCAGAACTGGGTCAAACATGTTCATCCACCCAGTCATGCTTGTACCCAGGGTTTGAGTTACACAGTGACCCTTGGGGGTGCCGAGTGGGTCTTGTGTGTGGACCAGTACAGATCGTTCTGACGTTTTAGGGGCGTCCCTCATTGATATTGAGATTCTTATAGGGGGGCCTGATTTGTTACGGGTGGGCTTGGCCCCTCAAAGACCATGGAATTCCAACCAATGCGCTAACAGGCATAGCCCTCCTGTGTGTGATCTGCATAGGGATCTCATCATTAGCCCCATCAGCGTCAGAGGTGTGTGTGTGTGTGTGTGTGTGTGTGTGTGTGTGTGTATGTGTGTGTGTGTGTGTTTGGGGCACTGTGTGTGTGTGTGTGTGTGTTTGGGGCACTGTGCGTGTGTGTGTGTGTGTTTGGGGCACTGCGTGTGTGTGTGTTTTATGCGTGTACCGTATGTGTCTCTCTGTGTGTGTGTGTGTGTGTGTGTGTGTGTGTGTTTGGAGCACTGTGTGTGTGTGTGTGTGTTTGGGGCACTGTGCGTGTGTGTGTGTGTGTTTGGGGCACTGTGCGTGTGTGTCTGTTTTATGCGTGTATGTGTCTCTCTGTGTGTGTGTGTGTGTGTGTGTGTGTGTGTGTGTGTGTGTGCACGTATGTGTGTGTGTACGTGTGTGTGGCATCGTGCCGGAAGAGAAGACCCTGTGGTTTCTCCAATGCCCATCTCCTACTCATGCACGTCTAATTCTGACCTGTACGTTTATCGCCTTTATTGTTCGCTTTGTATTCACTGAGAGAACTGTGACAGAGGTGTGGTGGTTTAAGGAAGGCTGGAGCAGAGAGATGACATATGAATACATTCATACCATTCTGTCATGAAATGTAGATTTGTTGTGTTTCATTTCTTTGTATCCCAAGTATTTTTCATGGGGATGCAGCGCTGCACTTTAAAATGCAAAGTAACTTTTTTGCTAGATGCAGTATTGGTATGTGGCCAGCAGAGGTCACACTAAGCCTGTTTAAAGCAGCATTAAGGTGGGACCCTCTCCATCGAGAAAGGCAGAGGACTGTTATGCAGTCTTTCCATAAATAAATCTGGTTTTAATCAATCACCACACCTATTCATTGATTAACGTTCCGTGGAGACTATCACGGAGAGTTCATTAAGGGGTGAGAACAGCACCTGGCTTACAAAGTCTTATTTTGTTCATAGAGAGACAGTTTCAATAACCACATTAGCATAGCATGCAGAACACAGGAACAAAACAGCTTCAGAGAGAGAGAGAGGGGGGGGGGGACAGAGAGAGGGACAGAGAGAGAGAGGGGGGGGGACAGAGAGAGAGAGGGGGGGGCAGAGAGAGGGGGGGGGGGAGACAGAGAGAGAACGAGAAAAAGAGAAAGAGAGTGGGAAAGTGTGTAAGAGAGAGAGAGACAGAAAGAAAGAGAGAGAGAGAGAGAGACAGAAAGAGAGAGAGAGAGAGAGAGAGAGAGAGAGACAGAAAGAGAGAGAGAGAGAGAGAGATGAGTGTGGATAATAGACTGTGTGAGCAGGACTCAAATCACCGTGGAAGGTTAACCAAACGTCAGCACACTCTCAAGGCCCATGGCTTGTTCAGGGCCGAGCGGCGGCCATGACTGAACCATGCTGCTCTTCTTCCTGGGTCTGGGAGGAGGGCTGGCTGTGGTTACAGCTGCGTGGAGCATTGTCCTGTTGTCATTCTGCTAGAAAAACCAACCCAGTCACTTTACGACCCAACTGTAACAATGTCTACATTCATGCAATTGAGAGAGAGAATAAGTGTTTTGTGGTTTAGAGAGAGAGAGAGAGAGAGAGTGTACGTGTGTGGGAATCAGTGAGTGATTGTGTGTGTGTGTGTGTGTGTGTGTATATGAGTGTGTGTGTGCGCATGTCAGTGAGTATGTGTGTCCGTGTGTGTCCGTGTGTGTGTCTGTGTGTATGTGTGTGTGTGTGTGTGTCCGTGTGTGTGTGTGTCCGTGCATGTGTGTGTGTGTGTCCGTGTATGTGTGTGTGTGTGCGGAGGCGCCCCGAGGTGTTTGTAATCACATGTCTCTGACCTCATGTTGCAGTTTCATTATGCCCCATTATTCATTTGCTCTGCAGAAGCCCCCCCGTCTCGAACAAACACAGCCAATGTTACACAGCAAAACGTTTTACACACACATCTATTTATACAGCTGACCGTTTACTGGGCCAGATAACACAATAACGCACTAGCCAAAATACAAATACATCATTTCCGACCACCAAAGCTCCAGCCCCCCATCCTGGATCAGGTTCTAGTATTCGAGAACGTTTTGGGGGGAACCAGGGGGGTTCACTTCACTTCACTCCACGCCCAAACAGAGGGGTCACCAAAGCCAATTTATTTTTCAGTGCCAATTAATTCAAGCACAAAAGATGTATATTTGTCTACCTCCAAGACAGGAAATGTTGCAGGAAATGGATGCTTCTCTCTGCTAGAGCTGGAGCCCCGTCATACTATGTAACACAGTATGGAAGTACAGTATGGAAGTATGGAATTACAGTATGGGTCTACAGTATGGGTCTACAGCAGTGGTCTTCAACCGGGGGTCCGCGACCCCTAGGGGGTCCGCAGAGGTACTGCAGGGGGTCCGCCAAATTTTTTCAGAATAATTTAAAATTTTCACCAAAATAATTTGTGACAATTAAAAAATATAACAAAAGTTATATTGAGTATCAAGCATCAATAGGCAATAATAAGCTACTTTTTACTACTTTTAACTATTTCCAAAATAAATTATTCCCATGGAGCAGAATCGAACGTTAGCCGTTATAGCAAGCTAGGTGTTGCGAACAACAGAACATGAACAGCGGAACAGAACAACAGAACTACATTGAAGTAATAGTCAATAATTAGCATATCGTTAGCAATCAATATTTAGCATAACAATACTAAAAGTAAAAACAATATGTTATGTTATGTTATGTTAATTTTATTTATAATGCGCCCCCCATCCAACCTTTACATCGGCCCGAGGCGCAGCCCGGGTAAAGGAACAGATAAAGACAAAGACAAGGAACACAGAAAGCAATCAGACACAGACGACTTAAACGTAAATCTCAGGCATACAATTCACAACAAATAGGGAGTAGATTTAGGGAATGTCATTTAGGAAGAGGTGGGTTTTTAACTTGGCTCTAAAGGAGTCCAGAGTGGGGGCAAACTTGATGGCAGAAGGGAGCGCGTTCCACAGGGTCGGTGCTATCACCGCAAAGGCACGGTCACCCTTCCTCTTGAGGTTGGTACGTGGGACCCTCAGGCTGAGTTGGGCGTCGGACCTGAGCCTGGGTCTGGGCCTTGAGGAGGTAGACTGGTCCAGGAGGTCCTTGATGTATGGTGGGGCGAGACTGTTGAGAGCTTTAAAAACAAAGGTGCAGATTTTGAACTTCACTCTCTTCTTCACTGGGAGCCAGTGAAGGGAGATGAGGACAAGGGAGATGTGGTCCCTCATTTTGGTGCCTGACACCAGCCTGGCAGCGGCATTTTGGACTAGCTGCAGGCGGTAGATGGTCTTATCAGGAAGTCCAGCATATAGTGAGTTGCAGTAGTCGAGCCTAGATGAGATTAGCATGAGGACGACCCTCCTCAGGTCGCTGGGGGTGAGGAAGGACTTGATCTTGGCTATGATGCGAAGTTGGTATAAACATGCCTTCACGACGGAGCTCACTTGTCGGTCAAGGTTAAGCTCGGAGTCAAAGATGACACCGAGGTTCTTGACATGTGGTCTGACAAGGGTGGACAGGCTTCCCATGTTGGTGCTGAGCTGAGTGATGGCGGTGGTGTTGCCGATGAGGAGGATTTCCCCCTTGCTCTCATTCAGCTGTAGGAAGCTCTGGGCCATCCACTCCTTCACATCGCGGAGGCAGTCCATCAGGCGCTTCAGATCGGCGGGGTCGTCGGGGTTGATTGACAGGTAGAGCTGGGTGTCGTCCGCATAGCAGTGGAATGAGATCTTGTAGCGTTGAGGGATTAGACATAGGGGGAGCATGTAGAGGGAGA
>NW_027663215.1:5000-7500 GCF_963989245.1 Nansenia antarctica | reverse complement strand
CCCCTTTCAGGGCAACTTTCAATCTACTCGAAATTGCACTAGGCTGTTCTCGTAGACTTGCATGTAAAATCTATTTTGGTAACTTCAGGCCATTCGGTCATTTGTCTATGGGGTTTTGGGACATGCACAAAGAATCGTACGTGCTTACGTCATGTCATACGGCCGGCGTAGCTTTCAGATCACGTTCGTTCACCTGCTTCACCATGGCTATGGCGGCTAGTAATGTTTGCTTCGTGTTTTTATTTGTTTTGTTCGTTTTGTGTTTTGTGTAATATGTCTATTGGCAACATTCTACTGCTGGTCTTAATTATCAGCGACCGTCTCCGCTGCCGTGCGACCAACACGCAGGGGGAATATGGAACTATACAGCAAATCACACAGCAAACCACTACCGGACTTTGTAAACAAATTGAACAAATGGATTAGAAGGAGGCATCTTTTGTTCCCAACTTGATGATATTGCAACTGGACCGTCTTACCGAAGTCAAACTTGTGTAAGTAAGTGAATCATCTGTCCTTCAGTCATGATAGGAAAACCAAATCGATGCTGGGAGAAGGAATGGCAGACTGTATTCTGATTGTATCTTCTATGCTCTTTGTATGTTTCTATGCTCTTTGTATGTTTCTATGCTCTTTGTATGTGTCTTGGTGTAGGAGAAACGTAGGACCACGTTGGAAACAAGTGTTTCGGTACACGTTGACGTGTAGAAACTGTAGAGAGAAAATTGTAGAAATTGTAGAGAAAACTGGGGGGGTAGAGGTGATGAAGAGGTCTGTAGAGGAGGGTAGAGGGGATGAAGAGGTCTGTACAGGGGGGTAGAGGTGATGAAGAGGTCTGTACAGGGGGGTAGAGGTGATGAAGAGGTCTGTACAGGGGGGGGTAGAGGGGATGGAGAGGTCTGTACAGGGGGGGGTAGAGGGGATGGAGAGGTCTGTACAGGGGGGTAGAGGGGATGAAGAGGTCTGTACAGGGGATGAAGAGGTCTGTACAGAGGGGTAGAGGGGATGAAGAGGTCTGTACAGAGGGGTAGAGGGGATGAAGAGGTCTGTACAGGGGGGTAGAGGGGATGAAGAGGTCTGTACAGGGGGGTAGAGGGTATGAAGAGGTCTGTACAGGGGGGTAGAGGGGATGAAGAGGTCTGTACAGGGGATGAAGAGGTCTGTACAGAGGGGTAGAGGGGATGAAGAGGTCTGTACAGAGGGGTAGAGGGGATGAAGAGGTCTGTACAGGGGGGTAGAGGGGATGAAGAGGTCTGTACAGGGGGGTAGAGGGTATGAAGAGGTCTGTACAGGGGGGTAGAGGGGATGAAGAGGTCTGTACAGGGGGGTAGAGGGGATGAAGAGGTCTGTACAGGGGGGTAGAGGGGATGAAGAGGTCTGTACAGGGGTAGAGGGGATGAAGAGGTCTGTACAGGGGGGGTAGAGGGGATGAAGAGGTCTGTACAGGGGGGTAGAGGGGATGAAGAGGTCTGTAGAGGTGGGTAGAGGGGATGGAGAGGTCTGTACAGGGGGTAGAGGGGATGGAGAGGTCTGTACAGGGGGGTAGAGGGTATGAAGAGGTCTGTACAGGGGGGTAGAGGGTATGAAGAGGTCTGTACAGGGGGGTAGAGGGGATGAAGAGGTCTGTACAGGGGGGTAGAGGGGATGAAGAGGTCTGTAGAGGAGGGTAGAGGGGATGGAGAGGTCTGTAGAGGAGGGTAGAGGGGATGGAGAGGTCTGTACAGGGGGGGTAGAGGGGATGAAGAGGTCTGTACAGGGGGGTAGAGGGGATGAAGAGGTCTGTAGAGGAGGGTAGAGGGGATAAAGAGGTCTGTAGAGGAGGGTAGAGGGGATGAAGAGGTCTGTACAGGGGGTAGAGGGGATGGAGAGGTCTGTACAGGGGGTAGAGGGGATGGAGAGGTCTGTACAGGGGGGTAGAGGGGATGGAGAGGTCTGTAGAGGTGGGTAGAGGGGATGGAGAGGTCTGTAGAGGTGGGTAGAGGGGATGAAGAGGTCTGTAGAGGTGGGTAGAGGGGATGAAAAGGTCTGTACAGGGGGGTAGAGGGGATGAAGAGGTCTGTACAGGGGGGTAGAGGGGATGGCGAGGTCTGTACAGGGGGGTAGAGCTATTCTCATGCTAAAATTGACTGTAAATCCAGATTTTAAAGTTGATATTCTTCCCCGTGGAGCATGCCCCCATAACCTGTGCCCCACCCAAACATTTTAGCACCAGCCGCCACTGGTTAGGCTACTACTACTACTGCTACTACTACTACTTCTACTACTGCTACTGCTACTACTACTACTACTACTACTGCTGTTAGGCTACTACTACTGCTACTACTACTACTACTACTACTGCTGCTACTGCTACTACTACTACTACTACTACTACTACTACTACTGCTGCTACTGCTACTACTACTACTACTTCTACTACTACTACTGCTACTACTACTACTACTACTACTACTACTACTACTACTACTGCTGCTGTTAGGCTACTACTACTACTACTACT
>NW_027663216.1:2500-15000 GCF_963989245.1 Nansenia antarctica | reverse complement strand
CTGTGGCGGTAGAGGTAGAGCCGCCGTCTAATGATGGCAAGGTCGGCAGATCGGCCTTGCGTGGTAGCTTGCCGCCGTTGGTGTGTGGATGTGTGTGTGAATGAATGGGTGAATGAGAGGCCGTTGTTAAGTGCTGGAATAAGGCGCTATATAAGTGCAGTTTATTTACCATCTAATTTACCACTTGAAATAGTTCTCTGAATAGAAAACATTGAATTAAAGCCGACAGTATTCACAGTCAACGGTTGATAACATCATTAGAAAGAAAGACAGCTCTGGGGAGAAGAATGCTCAACATAAAAAAGAGAAAACACCAAGTAATTCTGTCCCACAGATCAGGAAAAGCGCTCAAGGACAAAGACAAGAACACACGTCTCACCAGTGGAACTTCTACTCCTTCTCTTCCTCCTCTTCCTCCTCCTTATGGTTAGGGCATGCCACTACAACTGGTTAAACATGGTGGAGGGGTGTTATGGTGAGGGCATGGTATAGCTGCCACTACAACTGGTTAACTTGTGTTAATATGATGATGTTACTGCCCGACAGCAGCAGAAAGCATCTGAAGTGTACACACAGAGACAATCCTGTCTGCTTAGTAAAAAGCCTCGGAGCGAATTGCCTCCCGGATTCATCGGATGGCGCTTCATCACACAGCCGAGACAATGACCCCAAAAGTGCTGCCATGGCAACTAGGCAGATCTTCAGGGCCACAAAAGCGGAAAGTTATTGACTGGCCAAGTCAATCTTTCTTCAGATTTAAATCCAATTGAACACGCTTTTTCATTTCCCCGTGATACAACACACAATAAGGCGGAAACACACATCAAAACAACAACTGAAGACAGCCACAGTGCTCGCCTGGCAGAGCATCGCCACAGAATGTCCCCCGGGTGGCAGTTGGGTTTCAAACTTCAGGCGAACTATATTTGGACATCCACTTTCTTTACTCCCAATAGTTTTGGGAGCCCTGAGTGAATGGGTGAGTGGGAGTTTGTTTTAAACCATGTTGTGGTACTTATCTAATTCAAATTTCTCATTTAATTAAAGCGGAGAATCCCTACTGTGACCCGGCAGTAATTGTTTTTTTAATTTAAAGTCCTAAACTGTTGAGAGAACAGAGCCGAAAAATGAAAAGACTAAATGCTTCCTCTTTCTAATTCCTCTGGAGGACTCCTAGTACAATACAAGCCTCTGGGTTTCCCTCCCTGTATGTTTGGTTGGACATGTACTGAAGCGGATCTGTGTGTGTTTAGTCAAGTTATTCGCAATATTGACAGTCAAGTCCTTTTTCTATTCTCTCTACTATGAATAACTCTCCATGTCGTAAAAAAAAACAGCCCATTAGGTGAGTCCAGGCATGGCGGTGAATATCAATATCACTATCCACAAGCACAAGTGGGTTGACACACTCACACACACACACACACACACAGACACACACAGACACACACACACGCGCCTAAGTGGTTTATCACACGCAGGCCCGAATCCGCCTCGCTGCTTCGTTCATCAGGAGTGTTACCGGTGTGGGAGGTAAAGCTAATTTAAATATTCAATTACTTAACCTAGTGCAATTCAGGGGTGGAATTAATTCGTGTTAGGGATGTTGCCAGATGCCACGCGAACACAAGAGCGGGCGGTTCAGAGGAAGGAACGGCGTCGGCGACCTTGATCAGACTCCTTCCAGAACCTTCCAACCTCTCCAGTGGATCTGACTGAGCGAGGGAAGTCTTTGTCGACAAAGTCGTTCGGCGGCTCTCGCGCCTTGGCTGGCCTCCCTGGCAACACCGCCACCACCGCCACCGCCAAGGCCGCCTCTAACGTGGAGGCAGCAGTCGCAGCGCACAGTTCAGGTCACGGCTTTTCAGCGGATGTGTCGTTTTGTATACTGCGATCTCATAAGCCAGGGTTAGCGGTTGAACACAGATGCAGTCAGTGTCAAACGTGTCGTTTTATACTGCAATCTCACACACCGTATTGCACAAGATAGATAGCGGCTAAACGCAGACGTAGTATCTGCGATCTCTCACGCCGTATCGGCATGAATACAGTTGCAGTAATAACACTTTTATCTATACGTTTTATATTCATTGTCTAATGTATCTATTTTTGCCATCTTTATTTCTATTTGTATTTTTTTATTACTCTCCTTCTTTTTCTGTATTTCTTACATAATGCTATATGTAAAGCACTTTGCCCCTGTTGTAGGAAATGTGCCGTACAAATAAACTAGCCTTGCAGCCTCTCACCTCTGCCATGACCACAGATTCTCTACCAATCTTCCGCCGCAGAGTCAAGACCTCCGTCTCTCCAGCAGGGCTCTACGCTAACCTTTTTCACTAGGAGCACATGTGCTCCTAAATGAAAAATGTTAGGGGCACACAAAGAAATTTAGGAGCACAGTGAAAAATGTAATTATAACACATTTTTATTAGTGATTTTGCCATTTTTGCACCAAAATCACACATTGGCCCATGCCTACAGCCCTACTAGACGCAGAGTTGATGGCATTGTATTATGGTAACTAGCTGTGTCAAGTTCTCCTGGTTAGCAGCATGTTCATTCATTCATCCATGTCATGCCTGTCAGCTAGCAGCTAGCAGCCCAGCCAGGCTTTAGGGCTAGGTCTGTCAGCTAGCAGCCCAGCCAGGCCATGCAGAGGTCTGTCTCCATGCTGCCCACCTCCCTGCTGCTGGGTCAGGCTACATCAGTCACACACGGTGGCCAGACAACTCCACATCTAGGGGTATTAAACTACCCCACATCCAGATGACCAGTCCCCAGCCCCATGCTGCCCGGGGTGGTGACATGTGGAGGTGGCCAGCCCAGCACGGTGCCTCTGCGGCGGCTAGCTGTTAGCACACCACCATCCCCGGGGGTCCCACCTCTCTGCCACACTCAAGTACAACATGTTGCATTTTCATGCCATTAGGCAACTTGCTTCCTAGGGTTTCCTAGGATTAGAGATGCATTTGGACTTCTGGAGTACCTCCACTACTTTCAATGGGTTCTGAAGGTCTGAGAGCTTTCTACTTTCTACCCTGGGTAGTTAACCCTGGTTGTAACCTTGGGTTCAAATCTGGAGTGTGTGGGACCAAATCTGTAGATGTGGTGAGCTAATGAAGCTAATGAAGCTTGAGATGAGAAAAGGGCGCTTGTCTCTTTAAGGCCCAGGAGGGAGTTAGCGATTAGCGATGTTAGCTTAGCGCCAGTTTAACAGAAGTAACTTCACTTTTAACATGACTTCCCGTGGTCGTAGCGGGCTGGCTGACGGCTTAAAATGTGGCCACACGGTTCGCGCAGATTTATTTTTAGAATTCAAAAAAAAAAAAAAAAAAAAAAAAAAAAAAACGGTACTCGCACGTGTGCTCGTGAATTTATTTCTCTAGTCGCACAGATGTATTTTTAGTCGCAAATGCGAGTGAAATGGTCGCACTGTAGAGCCCTGCGTCTCCAGGCTACATCTCAAACTGTCCCTCCTCAAGACCCTCCTCACCCCCCCCCCCCTCCCTCTGTACAGTTTCTCTACTAACTATAAATACACACATTTAGAGAAAAGCAATTATTCTTTCTACTATCGTGATTGCCAAACAGCCCCTGGCCCGAGCGTAGATTACGATTACTGTACGATGACTGATGGATACGATGATTCACTTTCTCACTTGATTCACAAATGTATTTCTCGTAAGTCGCATAGTCGGATCATAACGGCGTCTGCTAAATGTCCAAAAAACGTAAAATGTAAGTCAAAGTAAACCGTGCTTGCTTGCTTATCGAGAAACCAAGATCACCGTTTCACAGGAGCACAAGATAAGACGCGCCGCCGTGTGGTACTTAAGACTCATCGTGTTTGACGGCCGTTCCCCATTACACCCCCCTGCTGCGTTACGGATGAGCCCGTCCTCCGACTTCTACCTCCCCCAGCCTCCCCCGGAGGCTGTGAGACACGGGCTAACTAGATCAGCTGGTGACAAACCGCTTCAATCATGGATCGCAGCGGGGGCCGAGAGAGGGAGGGAGGGAGGGAGGGAGGGAGGAAGGAGGGTAGAAGGAGGGAGAAGATGATGTCCGTGTTGTGATTGCTGTTGTTTTTCGTTGGTTTAGGGGGTGGCAGGTAGTCTAGAGGTTAGAGAGGCAGGTAGTCTAGAGGTTAGAGAGGCAGGTAGTCTAGAGGTTAGAGAGGCAGGTAGTCTACAGGTTAGAGAGGCAGGTAGTCTAGAGGTTAGAGAGGCAGGTAGTCTAGAGGTTAGAGAGGCAGGTAGTCTACAGGTTAGAGAGGCAGGTAGTCTACAGGTTAGAGAGGCAGGTAGCCTAGAGGTTAGAGAGGCAGGTAATCTAGAGGTTAGAGAGGCAGGTAATCTAGAGGTTAGAGAGGCAGGTAGTCTACAGGTTAGAGAGGCAGGTAGTCTAGAGGTTAGAGAGGCAGGTAGTCTAGAGGTTAAGAGAGGCAGGTAGTCTAGAGGTTAGAGAGGCAGGTAGTCTAGAGGTTAGAGAGGCAGGTAGTCTAGAGGTTAGAGAGGCAGGTAGTCTAGAGGTTAGAGAGGCAGGTAGTCTACAGGTTAGAGAGGCAGGTAGTCTAGAGGTTAGAGAGGCAGGTAGTCTAGAGGTTAGAGAGGCAGGTACTCTAGAGGTTAGAGAGGCAGGTAGTCTAGAGGTTAGAGAGGCAGGTAGTCTAGAGGTTAGAGAGGCAGGTAGTCTAGAGGTTAGAGAGGCAGGTAGTCTAGAGGTTAGAGAGGCAGGTACTCTAGAGGTTAGAGAGGTCAGGTAGCCTAGAGGTTAGAGAGGCAGGTAGTCTAGAGGTTAGAGAGGCAGGTAGTCTAGAGATTAGAGAGGCAGGTAGTCTAGAGGTTAGAGAGGCAGGTAGCCTAGAGGTTAGAGAGGCAGGTAGTCTAGAGGTTAGAGAGGCAGGTAGTCTAGAGGTTAGAGAGGCAGGTAATCTAGAGGTTAGAGAGGCAGGTAATCTAGAGGTTAGAGAGGCAGGTAGTCTACAGGTTAGAGAGGCAGGTAGTCTAGAGGTTAGAGAGGCAGGTAGCCTAGAGGTTAGAGAGGCAGGTAGTCTAGAGGTTAGAGAGGCAGGTAGTCTAGAGGTTAGAGAGGCAGGTAGTCTAGAGGTTAGAGAGGCAGGTAGTCTAGAGGTTAGAGAGGCAGGTAGTCTAGAGGTTAGAGAGGCAGGTAGTCTAGAGGTTAGAGAGGCAGGTAGTCTACAGGTTAGAGAGGCAGGTAGTCTACAGGTTAGAGAGGCAGGTAGCCTAGAGGTTAGAGAGGCAGGTAATCTAGAGGTTAGAGAGGCAGGTAGTCTACAGGTTAGAGAGGCAGGTAGTCTAGAGGTTAGAGAGGCAGGTAGTCTAGAGGTTAGAGAGGCAGGTAGTCTAGAGGTTAGAGAGGCAGGTAGTCTAGAGGTTAGAGAGGCAGGTAGTCTAGAGGTTAGAGAGGCAGGTAGTCTAGAGGTTAGAGAGGCAGGTAGTCTACAGGTTAGAGAGGCAGGTAGTCTAGAGGTTAGAGAGGCAGGTAGTCTAGAGGTTAGAGAGGCAGGTACTCTAGAGGTTAGAGAGGCAGGTAGTCTAGAGGTTAGAGAGGCAGGTAGTCTAGAGGTTAGAGAGGCAGGTAGTCTAGAGGTTAGAGAGGCAGGTAGTCTAGAGGTTAGAGAGGCAGGTACTCTAGAGGTTAGAGAGGTCAGGTAGCCTAGAGGTTAGAGAGGCAGGTAGTCTAGAGGTTAGAGAGGCAGGTAGTCTAGAGATTAGAGAGGCAGGTAGTCTAGAGGTTAGAGAGGCAGGTAGCCTAGAGGTTAGAGAGGCAGGTAGTCTAGAGGTTAGAGAGGCAGGTAGCCTAGAGGTTAGAGAGGCAGGTAGTCTAGAGGTTAGAGAGGCAGGTAGTCTAGAGGTTAGAGAGGCAGGTAGCCTAGAGGTTAGAGAGGCAGGTAGCCTAGAGGTTAGAGAGGCAGGTAGCCTAGAGGTTAGAGAGGCAGGTAGTCTAGAGGTTAGAGAGGCAGGTAGCCTAGAGGTTAGAGAGGCAGGTAGCCTAGAGGTTAGAGAGGCAGGTAGCCTAGGAGGTTAGAGAGGCCGGCTAGCAATCTGAAGGTCGCTAGTTCGATCCCCGCCTCAGGAGGGAGCTGCATGTGAGCTGGTGACTGGAGGGTTTGGCTGGCATCATATCTAAGGTGCCCTACCATTGCCGTCTTGAATGAATGAATGAATGAATGAATGAATGGTCTTTATTGTCATTGCTACAGTACAGGTACCAAACAACGACATTTGGGAGGGGTGGCTCCCCTGGTGTTAGGAAAGAAAAAAAAAAACTTTTTAAAAAAATCACAAGAAGGGAAGGAGCTGGTTTACATAAATAAAGGCTATGTACACTATCCACTGTACTATACTGTACAGATAGACGACTAGGGTTATCATATTGCACAATAGTGTTATTGCACATTTATTTAAAGTGTCGCAGTTTGCAGGCTTGAAATGTACATATTTGTGCCTCAGCACTACACCTGATTTTTTCAGTCCAGCAGCTGCCATCAATCCGTCCAGACTGTCCAGGGCCCAGAACCTAGGTCTTTGCTGTGTTCAGGGCCTGGACGGCCCTGTGGTAGAAGCTGTTCTTCAGTCTGTTTGTCCTTGCGGCCAAGGTCCTGAACCGCCTTTTCGAGGGCAGCCGGGTAAAGTGTTCGTACCCAGGGTGGGTAGGGTCCCTGGAGATCTTAGAGGCCTTCCTGAGACAGCGTGTGTTGTACAGCTCTTCCAGAGAGGGGAGGGGGGCGCCGGTGATCTTCTGTGCTGTTCTCACGATTTTTGCGCATTTCTCTCCGCGGTAGTGCAGCTGGAGAACCAGTTGCAGATGCCGTAGGTGAGGTCTTGCCCTTGAGCAAGGGGCACTTAACCCCCTAATCGCTCCAGGGGCGCCGACTGTGGCTGACCCTGTGCCGAGAGCAGAAAATACATTCCGCTGTGCTCTGTGCAATGACAAAGAGGATGAATCTGATCTAATCTGATCTTCCCCCCTGGTGGAACGGCCTCCTCTCATCTCACTGATGGTGAACAGACTGCTCTGACCTCCACCAGAAGTCAAATGACTGTCATTGGTCAGATTGTCAGATCGTTAGATCTCTGCTCCCATTGGACCACCCAGGACTTCAAATGGCTGAGCTGATGCAACAACCCTGTGGCTTGTCTTTAATATCTAAATTAAGAGAGAACAAATCAGACTTTTTATCATTTTAAAAAAAAAGGAAAGAAAGATGTAATTTGCATGACAGAGAGAAACTGCATGAACCAAGTGCATTGTGGGATTAATTTGTCGACGGGGTTCGAACTTCACAGAGCTGTGGTCGAGGGGGGGGGCAACGTTACATCTTTGTAAACCATGTCTCCCTAACAACCCACACACACACACATACACACACGCACACACGCACACACACGCACACATGCACACGCAGGCACACATTTTAAATGCTTTATTTATGTCCACATAAATGTACAATATCTAGGACATAAATACATCAGTGCATTTTGACATTATGAAAACAGTCAGTTACAGTAGTGCTGAGCCAACAACCAGTTACATTCGAAAAAGGATGTTATTCACACCAAATGAGAACAGTGGATTGACAGATACAGTATCAATACTGTACAACGGACAGTATCCAGCACATGGGTACAAGAAGCACCGCCTTCTCCATATTGAGCGGCTACCAATACTAGCAGATACTGAGCAATACTTTGCTAACACCCACACATGTTCACACACACACACACACACACACACACACACACACTAGGGATGGACGGTTTCCAATTATTGAAACCGAAAAACCGTCAAAGACTAAAACCGGGGTTTTCCGGTTAACCGAAAAATACATTAAAAATATATATATATATATATATCAAAAAATAAAAATAAAAAAAAATAAAAAGGGGCGCCATTTTCAAATAATTGAGCCCTACTGCTACAATACACTCATGTCGAACACCATTAAAACACCGTAAGCACAGTCGCAACACATTTAGGCTACTTAGTTTCACAAATATAAGTGGAAAGGCAGACTTTTGTAAGCTACACCATACATGAAAACACATGAACACTTAACACACCAGCTCCGCTGATCCAGGGTGCACGCCTGCACGGAAGATCATCTCTTGGAACAGCGTCTTCATTGAATGAACTGCTTTCTCAATATCTTGGTTCTTAGACAAAGTTTCAGCTGCTGCTCAATGTATTTAAATATTTGAATACTGCTCAATAATCACTGAAATATTAGACTTAGAATTATGTAGTGAACATACTTAAAGCTTTTCATAAAAACCACATGCCGCGAGACTGACTCGTCCTGAACTGTCGTAAGTCAATCAACAAAGAATGCCCCATCAAAATAAAAGTGCCCATGGTAGAGCTGTCAAAATAGAGCTTTCAAAATAAATGTACTAATACAGATAGAGATAAATACAGAACTACCTTTGCGTCACTAAGTGACCGCGTATCTTCTGAGACATGCGTTCTGTCATCACTTTCAGTAGCGCCTTCACACACAGTGGCGCTGTGCACAAACACTCTTGATCCGTATAGCTCTTGTTTTATTATATTGTGGTTTAGTAAATACTGCACTTGGAGTTACATTCAATGCATGATTTGTGCTATAGAACATAAATAACATTTGATTGATATCAAATGAAATCACATTTGATTTCTATAGCGCATTTCTCACAAAAGTGACCCAATGCGCTTTACAGAGAGCAGCGAAAATGATCTTATTAAATGTAAGCGAGTAATTGTAAAAAACCTTTCCTATCTACCAATAACTGAAGGCAACTATCTTTCCCATAGAGTGATTCGTTACCCTTAAATATAATCCAATTAGATATTAATCCTCAGTTATTCTTCACAACTGACCAAACCTCTCACTCATTGCGCGGCAGATTCAGACTGTATCATTGTTATTTTCACACACGACAAACATGTGACATGTTCCAGTTTTATTCTTATTCTATTTTATTATTCTTCTTCTAAAAAATAAAAAAAATATAAAAAAATAATAATCCGGTTTCAGACGGTTTTGATAAAAAAACGTTTCTATTTTTATAAACCCCGGTTTTCGGTATAACCGAAAAACCGTCCATCCCTAACACACACACACACACACACAGTGCACCGAGGCAGCACGGAGCGTACAGTAGAGACATCTGGAGACATCAGCGATGGAGGAGAGAGACAGATGCAGACACCTCCTGAGGGAGTACCTCCCCCTCCTCCTCCTCCACTCCTACTCCCCCCCTCCTACTCCTCCTCATCCTCCTCCCCTTCTTCCTCCTCTCCACTCCTCCTCCCCCTCTCCCTCTCTCTCCCTCCTCCTCCTCCTCCTCCCCCTCCTCCTCCTCCTCCCCTTCTTCCTCCCTCTCCTCTTCCTCTTCCTCTTCCCCTCCTCCTCCTCCTCCTCCTCCTCCCTCTCCCTCTCCCTCTCCCTCCTCCTCCTCCCCTTCCTCCCTTCCTCCTCCTCTTCTTCCTCCTCCTCCTCCTCCCCCTTCCTCCTCCCCACTCCTCCTCCTCCTCCCCCTCTCCCTCTCCCTCCTCCTCCTCCTCCTCCTCCCCTTCTTCTCCTCTCCTCTTCCTCCTCCTCCTCCTCCTCCTCCCCCTCTCTGATCTCTGGATCTAAGGCTCCACCAGAACCATCTGTCAGAGTGATGGATGATCCGTTGCCCCCGGTGACGGATAACCACGGGGATATTGGAGATAGGTGGAAAAAATGGGAACAGGTTTTTAATCTTAGATTTTTATAATAATATTTACATACTTTGTCAGAGCGGAGGGAACCTTTCATCCCCGACTAGCAGGTAAATGGAACTGAATTGAGTAGGTGGGTGAGAAGAGAGAGGGAGAGGGAGGTAAGAGAGAGATAATAGAAAGAGAGAGAAGAGAGAGAGACAGAGAGAAATAATAGAAAGATATATATATATATATATATATATATATATAGAGAGAGAGAGAGAGAGAGAGAGAGAGAGAGAGACAGAGAGAGAGAGAAGAGAGAGAGATAATAGAAAGAGAGAGAGAATAAAAAGAGAGAGAAAGTGAGAGAGCGTTAAGCTAATCTGCAGCGTGTCGATGGCGGCGCAGAGGTCTGGATGGAAGAGATAAAACAGGAGAGAAAAAAAGGCAGAGGATGGATGAGGAGATAGAATAGAAGAGGAGAGAAGGAACAGCAGAGGAGGGACGCAGGAGGGGTGGTGGGTGGGATGGAGGGATGGAGGGATGGAGGGATGGAGGATAGAGGGATAGAGGGAGGGAGGGATGGAGGGAAGGAGGGGTGGTGGGGGTAAGGAGGGATGGAGGGATGGAGGGATGGAGGGGTGGTGGGATGGGATGGAGGGATGGAGGGGGTGTGGGGAAGGAGGGATGGAGGGATGGTGGAGGGAAGGAGGGATGGAGGGGTGGAGGGAAGGAGGGGTGGAGGGATGGAGGGGTGGAGGGGTGGAGGGAAGGAGGGGTGGAGGGAAGGAGGGGTGGAGGGGTGGTGGTGGGATGGAGGAAGGAGGGATGGAGGGATGGAGGGGTGGTGGGGTGGTGGGGTGGTGGTGGGATGGAGGGATGGAGGGTGGAGGGGTGGTGGTGGGGTGGAGGGATGGAGGGGTGGAGGGGTGGAGGGAAGGAGGGTGGAGGGATGGAGGGAAGGAGGGGTGGTGGGATGGAGGGATGGTGGGGTGGAGGGAAGGAGGGGTGGAGGGGTGGTGGTGGGATGGAGGGATGGAGGGGTGGAGGGGTGGAGGGAAGGAGGGTGGAGGGAAGGAGGGTGGAGGGGTGGTGGTGGGATGGAGGGATGGAGGGGTGGAGGGGTGGTGGTGGGAAGGAGGGATGGAGGGGTGGAGGGAAGGAGGGATGGAGGGATGGTGGAGGGAAGGAGGGATGGAGGGGTGGAGGGAAGGAGGGATGGAGGGGTGGAGGGAAGGAGGGGTGGAGGGAAGGAGGGGTGGAGGGAAGGAGAGGTAGAGGGGTGGAGGGGTGGAGGAAGGAGAGGTAGAGGGGTGGAGGGGTGGAGGGGTGGTGGTGGGATGGAGGGATGGAGGGGTGGAGGGGTGGTGGGGGATGGAGGGGTGGAGGGTGGTGGTGGGAGGGCAGTTGATGGAGAGTCAGTGCACAAAGGCAGAAGATTGGAGGCGGAGAGAGAGAGAGAGAGAGAGAGGGGGGGGGGGAGGGGGACGGGGGGGAGAGAGGGGGGAGAGAGGGGAGAGGGGGGAGGGGGAGAGAGGGGGATGATGAAAGGCAGCTCTAGATGGGGTGTTGGTCGAGGAGGTCAACACTCCAGATACAATAAACATGACCAGTGCTGACCCCTCTCTCACTGGAGGGAGGGAGGGAGGGAGGGAGGGATGGAGGAATGGAGAGAGGAGGGAGGGAGGGATGGAGGTAGAGAGTGTGAAAAGGAAATGTGAAAGACAAAAAACAAGAGACAGAGAGAGAGAAAGAGAGAGAGAGAGACAGAGAGACAGAGAGCGAGCGGGTGGCGCATACAGTATTCATCTAAGGATACGAGCTGCCATGTGTGTGTGTGTGTGTGTGTGTGTGTGTGTGTGTGTGTGTGTGTGTGTGTGTGTGTGTGTGTGTGTGTGTGTGCGTGTGAGAGAGAGAGTGAGAGAATGAGAAGTAGAGAAAAGGAACACAAGGCAGAAAGCCAATTTAGCTTTCACAAGTAATCATTCTACTGAGGCTTTTATAGGAGGGAGGGAGGGAGGGAGGGGGAGGGAGAGAGGGAGGGAGGAAGAGGGAGGGAGAGGGAGGGAGGGAGGGAGAGGGAGGGAGGGAGGGAGGGAGGGAGAGAGAGAGAGAGAGAGAGAGAGAGAGGGAAGAGAAAGGGAGTGGGAGGGAGAGGGAGAGAGGGAGAGGGAGAGAGAGAGTGAGAGAGAGAGAGGAAGAGAAAGGGAGAGGTTCTTCTTTCATGAGAAGCTTTTTTCAGCCTGCTGTGCCCGAACGTGTGTGTGTCTGCGTGTGTGTGTCTGCGTGTGTGTGTCTGCGTGTGTGTGTCTCTGTGTGTGTGTCTGTATGTGTGTGTGCGTGTGTCTGCGCGTGCGTGTGTATGCATGTCTGCGAGTGCGTGTCTGTGTGTGTGTCTCTGTGTGTGCGTGTGTATGCGTGTCTGTATGTATGTCTCTGTGTGTATATCTCTGTGAGTGTGTGTGTGTGTGTGTGTGTGTGTGTGTGTGTGTTGCTGAATAACAATAAACTAATCAATAGAACAGCTCCTGAGACACCAGACGGCACGCCGCGGAAAGCACACACACACACACACACACACACACACAGACACAGACACAGACACACACACACACAGCACACACACACACACACCGCAGACACACACACACACACACACCCAAAGCGTTCCAGGGAGTGTGTTTGATCATCCATGTATTAATCCTTCTTAATCATTCAGGATAAATGTATTAATCCTTCTTAATTAGGGATGTCCCGATCCGATATTGATATCGCATATCACTGCGATATTGGTCCTGAAT
>NW_027663217.1:0-2000 GCF_963989245.1 Nansenia antarctica | reverse complement strand
GCTGGTGTGATGGTGGTGGAGGTGGAGCTGGTGGAGGTGGCGTGATGGTGTGGGGAATGTTTCCTTGGCCTGGTCACTTTGGGCCTGCTACTGTAATAGCACCATTAATCATCTCTTGAATGCCACAGCCTATTTGAGTATTGTTGCTGACCATGTGCCTCCCTTCATGGCCACAATGTACCCAGCTTCTAATGGCTTCCTCCAGCATGATAATGCACCATGTCACAAAGCAAAACTGGTTTCATGAACATGACAATGTCTGGACGGATTGATGGCAGCTGCTGGCCTGAAAAAATCAGGTGTAGTGCTGAGGCACAAACATGTACATTTCAAGCCTGCAAACTGTGACACTTTAAACAAATGTGAAATAATACTATTGTGCAATATGACAACCCTAGTCGTCTATCTGTACAGTATAGTACAGTGGATAGTGTACATAGCCTTTATTTATGTAAACCAGCTCCTTACCTTCTTGTGATTTTTTTAAAAGTTTTTTTTTCCCCTTTCCTAACACCAGGGGAGCCACCCCTCCTAAATTTTGCTGTTTGGTACCTGTTCTGTAGCAATGACAATAAAGACCATTCATTCATTCATTCATTCATTCATTCATTCATTCAATGGATCTGATAGATCCAATAGAACACCTTTGGTATGTGGTAGAACGGGAGGTTCACAGCTTGAAAGTGTACCTGATAAACCTGCAGGAGTTGCGTGATGCGATCCTCATGTCACCACGGACCAGAATCTCAAAGGAATGTTTCCAACATCTTGTGGAATCAACGCCACGAAGAATTGAGGCTGTTTTGAGAGTAAAGGGAGGCCCTACCCAGCGTTAGTATAGGTGACTGCGACTGGTGAACTTGCAAACTTTTGCAAACTTTTTCATAACACCAACTTGAAGTTTTAAAGTACCCACTCGATATAATAAACAACAGTTTAACGATAACTAAATACTTTTTGTGGATTGGATTCACTGTTCTCGTTTGCCGGAGGCTACCTGTAAGTGATAATGACTTCTAAACATACTTTAGTTTTAGTACGTGTTCAAAAGCAAGGACTGTGTGTTCATGTAGTTGTGTGTTTTTAGCATGTCGATGTTCTCTCAGCATGTTGTGATGTTATTAAAATACAGTTTTAGACCTTCGTAGCGATGTGCCACACAATGTGTTAGCCGCTAGCTGTTAGCAGCGTTCGTAGCTGTGGCCGCGTTTAGAGTCACTTTTCTCCCATTCAGTGTTTGAGGTGCACCGACATTCAAATACGCCTGTCGTGTTAATTTTTTCTCTGATTTCAATGTATGACACATCATGTGAAAGCTTCCAATCTGTAGTTTAAGCACGTCTGAAATTACTTTGGCTACTGGTTGCACTGTTCAGCAGCAGCTGTCACTTTAGTGTTCTTCATGAAGTGTTTGTGTTGTATAGTTCCCAAAACTACACTAGTTGTCTCATAACAGCAGAGTCATTTAACTGTGACATTATTGTTATTACATCACGGCTTCGAATGCCTCACGTATAAATTGCAGATTAAAAGTCTATTCATGATTCCTGACACCACTTCAGTCGTTAAATCCTCAAGGTAATGGAGATTTAAACCTCCTTCCTCTTCCTCTCTCTTTTAGGCTTACATGCATTCTGTTTCTGTCTCTCTCTCTCTCTCTCTCTCTCTCTCTCTCTGTCTCTCTCTCTGTCTCTCTCTCTCTCTCTCTCTGTCTCTCTCTCTGTCTCTCTCTCTGTCTCTCTCTCTGTCTCTCTCTCTCTGTCTCTCTCTCTCTCTCTCTCTCTCTCTCTCTCTCTGTCTCTCTCTCTCTCTCTCTGTCTCTCTCTGTCTGTCTCTGTGACAGAGCAGGAGCCAGTCAGTGTGTGATAAGCGTCAGGCTGGCAGATGGCATTCATCTTGATTAGAGCGAGCTGAGCGTAGACAGAATAATAAGCGTCACCTGACGGGGTTGGATCACTATACTGGGCAAAGCAGAACTCTCAACAACACCTCACCACGCG
>NW_027663218.1:10000-15000 GCF_963989245.1 Nansenia antarctica | reverse complement strand
GCTGTTTTACTGCAGGGTTTCCAGTTTTAATGCCTTCCACCCTGCAGATACCCCTGTGGCTGTCGCCTTTAACTGGCCCAGGCTGGGGCATCGTGGTGGGGGAGGATAGAGGAGAAGGGTGGAGGTGGAGGTGGAGGTGGAGGGGAGGGGGCGGGGTCGGAGAGGTGGGGGACGATAGGATCTGGCGCGGGGGGGGGGGTGGAGCTCGACAAGGGCTGGTCTGGCGGAGAGTTGTTGGGTTGTGGGGTTGTGTGTGTGTGTGTGTGTGTGTGTGTGTGTGTCTGTGTCTGTGTCTGTGTCTGTGTGTGTGTGTGTTGGGGGGGGTTAGTGAGGTGGTGGAGGGCGGAGAGACAGGATGGCGTTCGGTGGTGCGGGGGGGGCGGAATGGGGTCTGGGGTCTGGGTCTGGGTCTGGATCTGGGGTGTGTGTGTGTGTGTGTTTGTGTGAGGTAGGGGGGGGGGGTCCAGGCCTGGCTCTTTATTTTCCCTGGCTCAGGTATGTGGCAGGTCAGCTCCCCCCAACACCCCTCCCATAGGGGGGGAGGGGCTCAATAACGTGGTGAGCAGGTTCGAGGACGCCCCCCCGTCCGTCTGCACGTCCCCCCCCCCCCTCCCCCTCCCGGTTGCCAGGGCCGACCGCTGGGCGCCATCTGTACCCTATTAGAGCTGTCCATCTACCCGTAGACCCAGGACGACACACACACACACACGCACACACACACAGACAGACGGACGGACGGACGCACGCGGGAGAAACAACGTCCCCTTTCAAAGTCACCGTGCGCTATTTAATTACCGCTACGCACTCTATAAACCTGCCTTGTTATGGACGCGGGAGGAGGAGAGAGTAAATGGGACTCAATAAAGAGATGGGAGGGAGGGAGGGAGGGGGAGTGTGGGAGAGAGAGATGGAGTGTGTGTGTGTGTGTATGTGTGTGTGTGTGTGTGCGTGTGCGTGTGTGTGCGTGTGTGTGTGTGGAAGAGTTTAGCTGGCACTCAGAGGAAGAGAGAGAGATAAAGAAAAAAAGAGAGAGTGTTAAAGAACGAGAGAGAGAGAGAGAGAGAGAGAGAGAGAGAGAGAGAGAGAGAGAGAGAGAGCGAGAGAGAGAGAGCGAGAGAGAGAGAGCGAGAGAGAGAGAGAGAGAGAGAGAGAAATCCTACTCTAACAGCCAGATGACTCCAGGAGGATTATGGGTTCTCCGGTTTGGGAGGGTGGGGGGGAGGGTGGGGGAGAGGGTTGGGGTGGGGGGGTGGGGGGTGAAAGGGACGTTCCCAAACAGTTAAAAATATCCAGATGATGACCTCTGACCCAACCGGTGGTCGTCCCCTCCGGCCTCGAGGCCTGGACACCTCTGTAGAGTCTGGATTAGACTGGAGACACACACACACACACACACACAGACAGAGGCGCACTCACTCACACACACACACACACACACACACAGACAGAGGCGCACTCACTCGCACACACACACACAGGCGCGGACACACACACAGGCGCAGACACACACACACACAGAGGTGCACTCACACTCACACACACGACGAGCGTGCTCACACACACGCACACACACACTCACACAGACTCACTCATGCACACACACACACACACACAGACTCACTCATGCACACACACACAAAGGCGCACAATGACACACTCACACACACACACACACACACACACACACACACACATATGCACATAAACACACGCACACTCGCTCTTTCTTTCTCTCTCTCTCTCCCTCACCCTCCCTCCCTCCTCCCTCCCTTCCTCCACCTAACCAGCAATAAAACTCCAGTGTTTTAGTGAATCCTCTAGGGCCTAGAGTCTAGGCTGCCGTGCTGGGGAGTTGGCTGTCTCTCACATTTTATGTTGTTGACATTTTATGTTGTTTATATTTCGATAAAATAAAGCATAACCCTGAGGTTGAGTATACTCACCTCGATAAGGGGCCAAACATAACAATTAGCAGCACAGAACTGCAATTAAATACCGTTACAGTGTGTGTGTGTGTGTGTGTGTGTGTGTGTGTGTGTGTGAGTGTGTGTTTCTGCATGTCTGCACGGCTGTAGTGTGTGTGTGTGTGTGTGTGTGAGAGAGAGAGAGAGAGAGAGAGAGAGAAAGAGAGTGTGTGCGTGAGAGAGAGAGAAAGAGAGTGTGTGTGTGTGTGTGTGTTCGCGCCTGCCTGCGTGCGTGCACGCAGGCCTGCGTGTCTGTACGTCTGCGTGTGTGTGTGTGTGTCCCAGTACAATACAAAAACACACACGGGGGCAGTCGACACACAGTCACACCCTAAATGAATTTTTGCAGATACACGCCTGACCTGAATCACTATGGGAACCTCCTGAGTAAACACACGGACAATGGAATTCAACGATATCCACATTGATTTTGAGGACAGCGCCAGTGGTGTAGTCTAGTTTTTTCTAGTGGGTATACTGTGATTTTTCCCTCCCAGCCTCATATTCGTTCATTTCGGAACGGCATAAAAAGAAACCTGCGTTCCCTGTCTAACGTTATATATCTAACATAACATGTTATAAGGTTGATCTGTGCATGATAGTGCTGCATTCTGACGTATTTTATGTCGCATCTCCCCCCGTTGATGGTATATGACGCCATAAGGCCGATTTAAAGTTCTGCGTCGAATGTACGTGCGTAGCTTACGTTCCCTACGTAAGGGCTCTCGCACTTTACACTTCTGCGTAGGCTGCGCTGCAATTACACCGTCACATCGCTAGGTGGCAGTGTGTTTTCTATGCCCCTGTGCTGTAGGGATGTTACCGACGCAGTAGTCACGACACGGCGTCTATCTTCCGACGCAATGTGCGTCGATACAAATGTATCGATGCTTGTGTCAAATGGCAAAAACCAAGTGACTACTCGAAGAAAGATTCGTACGTCACACACGCACATCTGACGCGTGTGTCAGTCGTTCCGCAAACGGGGCAGTGTTCCAAGTTTGGTACTGCATAAAATGACGTTGAACTCTCTCATATTCACTCATATTCACTCATATTCGAGGGTTGTAGTCAGAGTGGAGACATACGGACGCTAGACAGAATACATTTATTGACAGAGACAGAGATAGAGATAGAAATAGACATGAGATTGGTAGATATTGATAGATAGATATAGAACATACAGAGATAGTCATAGATTCATAATTGCAACACATAGGCTAGCCAGATAGATACACATAAAAAAACGTTGCCTGTTCATGTACACAAGCAATAAATATTTGATTGTTCACATAAGCACAAGTCTGTCCAGTTTCCACAATGTAGCCTTGTTTTGCACTCTTTCCCTGTTCCACGAGCACGTCCCAACACTGTTGACCCTGTTATGACATGTTGACCATTTATATCTGCTCCAATTGTCAAACAGCCATGTCCCACACATGCCGAAA
Source organism: Nansenia antarctica (assembly GCF_963989245.1). Taxonomy (NCBI): domain Eukaryota; kingdom Metazoa; phylum Chordata; class Actinopteri; order Argentiniformes; family Microstomatidae; genus Nansenia; species Nansenia antarctica. Next base: position 11,588 of record NW_027663218.1, on the reverse strand, counting down.
TGTCATTCCGATTTGTATCCTTACATGTCAAGGGGATAGTGGAGTGAATTGGACTGGTGATCGGAAGGTTGTGAGTTCAAATCCTGCCTGAAACACCACCACTAGTGTGCCCTTGAGTACTACAATTACTCCAGGGGGAATGTCCCTGTAAGTAGCTTTTGGATTAAAAGCGTTTGCTAAATGGCAAATTCTATTCTATTCATATCAGAAATGGACACAACAGTTGCATTTATTTATTTATTCATATATGTATTTATTATAGTCTACTAGACACACCAACTTTTAAGACCACATATATGGCCACATACACATCGACACAGTTTGTCACAGCACCTTTATTGAACAAGACATCGCAGATGACGGTGGGCTTATTGTATTTTGCCTCAAATTCCTGACTTGTGAATAAGTCGATACAGCCGCCATACCACGACCTGACCAGCGATGTCATTGTGGAGCTGCTGTACCACGACCTGACCAGCAGATGGCAGTATAGGCAGTACCATGACCTGACCAGCAGGTGGCAGTATGGAGTTGCTGTATCGACTGCATCGAAAGATCGACACTTTTTCCGACACAATTGTGTCGAACGTGTCAATTGCGTCGAAAGCTTTGTTTCCCCCATCACTAATGTGCTGTGCCTCTTCCGGTTAGGAACGCAACGGAGCTCAAAGCTCAAAGCGGTATAATAGCAATATTTTTGTTGTTATGCTTGTTGTAAATAAAAGTTATATGATGCATTGAAATGACATTAAACTAAGATAATACGATGGTTATCATAATTTTTCTAATCTTTATTAATAAGTAATTACAGAAAAAGTGAATTACATTTCTGTCATGACTTCCGCATTTTGGCCTACGAGAGAGTCGGAATCATGTGCTACCAAGCGGACCAATCACAGAGCTTACTGTTGCGTAGAAACTGACCGCGCTGAACGCGTTCTTAAAATTTTGGAGATGTGCACGTTAACCCTCTCCGTAGGCAAGGCGGGCCCACGCGGGACTACGCAAGGCTACGGCGTCGATTTTACGCAGAACTTTAAATCGGCCTATAGTCAGTCCCAATGGTCCAAAATTCAAGTACTTCGTCACACAGACGGGGTGAATTTTAGGAATGAAAGTGAAAGTTCTGTCACAAAACGCCGTTAAGTATCCTCACACATTTTTAAGTGGGTATATGGAAATCCTTAAGTGGGTATACGGCGTAGTCCTTCCTATCACGTAGACTACACCACTGGACAGCGCGTACGCATTTAGGACACATTCGTCGTCTATCAGAGCTGTGACCAGTCCAGACAAGATAGGATGTGATGCCTCTGTAACATCAATACGATGGAGGCAATCTGCAGGAGTAGAGGAGGTGGAATCCCCCTAAGACATCCAGGCAGAAAGCCCTCTGAATATTATAATACCGTTAAATCAAATTACCGCCTGGGAAAAAAAAAACAATGCACGCAAGATAAACGCCTCGTCTACGAGATAACTCGACAAGCGGGAGGATTAATGTGTGTACGAGAGAGAGAGAGAGAGAGAGAGAGAGAGAGAGAGAGAGAGAGAGAGAGAAGGGAGAGAGAGAGAGAGAGAGAAGAGA
>NW_027663218.1:0-2500 GCF_963989245.1 Nansenia antarctica | reverse complement strand
TCTGTCTGTCTGTCTGTCTGCTCTGTGTGTCTGTCTGTCTGCTCTGTCTGTCTGTCTGTCTGTCTGTCTGTCTGTCTGCTCTGTCTGTCTGCTCTGTCTGTCTGCCTGTCTGTCTGTCTGTCTGTCTGCTCTGTCTGTCTGTCTGTCTGTCTGCTCTGTCTGTCTGTCTGTCTGCTCTGTCTGTCTGTCTGTCTGCTGCGGTGGCCCTGCTCAGCCTCAGTCAGGTTCCCATGTCAGACCAGAGGCTTAGCGGGCGGCTCCAACAACAACTGTTGCTGCTTTGTGGCTCCAGGGACTGAGGCCTTAACTGCATCTCTCACATGAAACAGCATAGTGTGTGTTGTGTTTAGGTTTCAACACACACACACACACGCACACACGCGTGAGTACACACACACGCACGCACACATACACACACACGCACACACACATGCACGCACGCATTCACACACACACACACACACACACATGCATGCATGTGCACACACACACAAACACTCTCTCTCTCTCTATCTCTCTGTCACACACACACACACACACACACACACACACACACACATCCACACAAATGATACAACTGTAAAATGAGAATTCAAACAACAGACTCTAGCAATATTCATAATAATAGTCCTCTGAAGGTACCACCGCCGTCGTAGCTGTCAGGGGGACGTAGCTGTTTCCAGGCTGCCGGTTTTCATTATTGTTTGGCTGTGTGTCTCTGAGCACAGGACATCACGGCAGTTCTGCAACCGTTCCTCCGCTGACTCGCCTGAACGAGGAACGAACGGTTGAGAAGGGACGGCGTCTCAGATTTGTCACAAAAAAATCAGGAGAAGGGGGGGCGGTGGAGTTAGAAACGGGAGGAAGGGCCTCATTGTAACGCGATGGAATGGAATGAGGAACAGTATTGAACCTGTGTAAGGTGGCTGTGGAATGATTAGAATTCGAATGACTACAACTTCCAGGAATTCGTCAGGATGTAATCTAGGATTGCATCAGCCTCGGTCATGGCTGTCTGGTATGCAGTATGTATCCCTCACTCCAGAGCAACCTCAGGCCTCCCCAGTCCTTCACCCACCCTGAGCACACTCCCCACCACTACCCTACACCACTCCCCACCACTACCCATCACTACCCACCCACGCTCCAGTCCCCAGACCTCCAGTCCCCAACCCTCTAGTCACCAACCCTCCAGTCCCCAACCCTCCAGTCCCCAACCTTCCAGTCCCCAGACCTCCAGTCCCCAACCCTCCAGTCCCCTACCCTCCAGGGCCCAACCTCCCAGCACACCCAGGCCTCAGCCAGCCTCCTAGCCCACCCTGAGCTGAGCAGGCACCCTCTCCTGGTGGTTTCCTCTCCTTCTGGGTGGTCAACCCACTGTGACTCACGGTTGCTTTCAGTTGTGTCCTCATGTGTGCTCCACACAATAACACTTGAGAGAGAGAGAGAGAGAGGAAACAAGAGAGAGAGGGATGGAATGAGAGAGAGAGGGAGAGAGAGAGAGAGAGAGAGAGAGAGAGAGAGAGAGAGAGAGAGAGAGAGAGAGAGAGAGAGAGAGAGAGAGAAGAGTGGAGAGAGGGAGAGTGTGTGTATGATTGACATAAGGGAGATTTACTTCAGTGGTATTATGCTGAGAGACTGACTGTGACATCGATTCATAATCAGAGCTGAGTGAGAGAATGATAATGATGGCATTTATGGGAAAAATAGCTGAAGTGAAAGAGCTGCTTTGAATAAGTGATAGTTTCATATGTACTTATGGGCATAAGTACGGAAATAGAATTCATGGACTCCCAATACTCCCAATACTTTCCCTATTGAGAGAATAGAACACACACATACGCGTGCACACACACACAGTTCAGAAGAAGAACCATGTTGATGTTTATGTATACACTGTATATCTTATGTGAGTATTTGAATAAAGAACATATCTGCACACCTGATATTGTAAATGCAGAAGTCATTACATGCTTAATGATTGCTGAGGCTTCGGTGAAGAGAGCTTCTTCAGAGTCATTACATAACCGTTTTTTCAGTACGGTGAGGAGTTCTTCTTTACATAGTTGGTGAGAGTATGGATGATGGTGTGATCTTGGTTTTGAGAGTATAGATGATGGGGTGATCCTGGTTTTGAGAGTATAGATGATGGGGTGATCCTGGTTTTGAGAGTATAGATGATGGGGTGATCCTGGTTTTGAGAGTATAGATGATGGTGTGATCCTGGTTTTGAGAGTATAGATGATGGGGGTGATCCTGGTTTTGAGAGTATAGATGATGGTGTGATCCTGGTTTTGAGAGTATAGATGATGGTGTGATCCTGGTTTTGAGAGTATAGATGATGGAGTGATCCTGGTTTTGAGAGTATAGATGATGGTGTGATCCTGGTTTTGAGAGTATAGATGATGGTGTGATCCTGGTTTTGAGAGTATAGATGATGGTGTGATCCTGGTTTTGAGAGTATAGATGATGGTTGTGTGTGATCCTGGTTTTGAGAGTA
>NW_027663219.1:0-53805 GCF_963989245.1 Nansenia antarctica | reverse complement strand
TTTTTGACTACGGACAGACACGGCTAGTTCTATGTTGAACACTCACGTTCGCAGAAAAATGTATCCATCAATTATATTGAATATTATATATGTAATACATATCCTGCTGAATTAATGCTGTGTTGTTTAATCCATTCATAGCAACACACTCAACGTTCGCTGTGTATGAGACCGATACGAGCGAGTGCAAGGTAAACTCGCTTTTCGATCACTAAGAATGTGTCACTAAAGTCACTAAAAACAACTTGAATAGCTACATAGCTTATTGAATCAAGAATGAATAAGTTGAATAAGACCGCTGATATGTGGTTGATGTGTGGTTGATGTGTGGTTGTCGTTACTGGCGAAATGTTGATGAATGTGCTCTGTCATTCATTATACCATTAAGTGAAGGGAGTGACCCGTTGCAGATAGATTGATTTAACTCATGACCATTTTTTACTGACAATGGTATGGTGAACTATTATGGAGTGTATGGTGAACTATTATGGAGTGTATGCTGAACTATTATGGAGTGTATGGTGAACTATTATGGAGTGTATGCTGAACTATTATGGAGTGTATGGTGAACTATTATGGAGTGTATGGTGAACTATTTTTTTTTACTGACAATGGAGTCACCACTATGGACTATGGAGTCACCACTATGGACTATGGAGTCACCACTATGGTCACCACTATGGTGAAAGATTATGATTGATGACAGGTAAGACAGATTTCATTTATAAAATATTGCTACTGCAGACTCGACAGTTAGATTGACATTCTTCCTCTTTTTGGCCTCAGATGGCGACCAAGAAGCACAGGGCCATGGGGTCCAGTGAGTGGCTGTCTCGCCTAAAGGCATTTGCCACCATTGGGGTATGGCCCTCTAATGTAGGGAACAAGCCAGCCCCCAGACAAAAGAGGTGGTATACCCTCTACCAGAAGGTAATGTTTGTCTGTGAAATACACCAACTTCAGAGTGAACACATAGGCTAGATTGTATATGCAAGGAAATTGAGCATTCCATTTGGTTACAGATTGAGAAATGTCCAGCGCAGGCACATGGCCAGACATTGCTGTTTGGTGGGCCACGGCGTTGCGTCTGTGGATTTCACTCCCAGAAGGTAATGAAATGTAACTATTTGTCATGCTGAAAAATGATCCCATTATCAGTCTCTCTTATTCTGGTAATTGATACTTGTTGTTTCTGTGTGTCTTCAGCAGTCATCCAGTGTTCCATCGGCACCCACGTCTGCCTCTGTGACTGCTGCTACTACGGTGCAGGGTCCAGCTCCACCTCCTGCCATGGCCCCTGCTGCTGCCACAGCCTCAGTCCCTGCCATGCCTGTGCAGAGTCCTCTCCGGCCTGGGCCTGCATTGACTGTCTCAATGGTGAATATGTCCATAACATTTTGCCATGTTATTCATTCATTTGATCCAAGCACTGTTTTGTCATAATTTTATTCTGCTGACCAATTAAATTTGCCATTCTTCTCTTCAGTTTAAACGTTTGCACAACCGATGCCCACCCCCTTTACCCCATCTTCATGTCCCGCCTGTCTGTATGCATCTTCGAGTGGGACCCCACGGATGTGGCTCTGTTGCGTCGGGCCAAGAGGGAGCAGCTGCGGCAGGAGGGTCTGCCAACTATCACAGACGCTATAGTAGACAGGCAAATCACCAAGGCTGACCTGGGGGCGTACTGCAGGCGGAGGACCCGTGGGGAGGAGGCCACCATCCGTATGTTGGACCACCTGCTGCAGGAGCTGATGGGAGACAAAGGGAGGGACCTTCTTGGTGTTCCTCTGCTTGACCGGGTGCGAATGGAACACATCTGGAGAGTCCAGAAGAGGCACGTGAAGTGCATACAGGACCTGCCAGGCGTGCCTCTCTACACAGAGAAGGGAACCACAACTAAGGGGGGCATCGTGCTTACTAAATACCGATGTGCACGAGGTTCCAACTCCCTGGAGTCCTTCCACCTCCACCTGAACAGGTTCATTCCAGGTGAGTTCAATTACATCATTGTTATTTTGAAATGTTCATATTGATTGCTTCTTTATTAGTGCTTTTGAAGAGACTGTGTGCAAATTAAAATAATAAGTTTATGCTATAATTCATTCATGCATTCTCTTTTATTTTCAGGGACCCAGGCCAACGGCCTCAACTTCCAGCTGTACTTGCTGGAAGGCCTGAACAGGTGGAATCAGGACCGGGCTGCTGCAGCTGTGACAGAGAAGCCGTCAGCTCTCCTCAGCTACTCTGGAAAGCTGGTGCATTGTGTAAACAGTGGTTGGTGTTGTTTCCACATTGGAGAAGAGGGGAAAAATGTTAAAGTCTTCCAAGTCTGCCCTGAATCTCTCCAAACCTATTCCGATGACATACCCTCTCCTTTCAACTTCTTGTCTGTATGCACCTTCCACCATTGCATACTGGCCAATCATATCCCTGTGATCGCTGCCAGCCTGCCACTCAGGATTGTGTCAAATCCAATCCCAGAATGACATGGTGGTGGCCCCTCAAGGGGCATCAGGGTCTTCCATTCATTCCTCTTTAAACAGTCTAAAATGAAGAACATATCAACAGTGAACCAATGAGACGTCGCCTGCCTGCCTGAGTACAAACTGATCAGGCCATCATTTGAGTCCACAGTTGACTGGCACAGACTGACCATCTGATCTGAGACTATTCAACTCATGAGACAATACTATGGACACACAAAGCAAACATAATGTGAACAAGCACTCTTGGTTCAGAGGGGAGAGATGCTGAGGCCCACAGTTAGCTGAACTGTCCCCCTCAGAGAGGCCTTGTGGAGTCTCATCTCGGACTGGATGACAACTTATTCAGAAGACTGTCACATGGAAGTGATCGGAGAGAATTCCTGTATCGGACTTGTTGTTTACAGAACGTTTTCCAAAGAAAATAAGAAGAATAACTTAATATAAGAATGAATATGAGATATGACGACCCTACGGTGATCTGAGGGAATAGCGTGTTTATTGTAACTATTAGTTTGAATTTTTCAAGGTCCCCCAGCAGTGTTTATGTAAGCAGGGGAACTGTGGTTTTGGGATCATATGTGAAAACAGATCTTTGAAGTAGCAGAGACAGCAACTTAGTGTTTTCAACTCCAGACCCAGTGTACCAACATACCATTCCACACCTGGAGGGTATTCCAACATCGCTAAAGGAAAATCTAGGCTTATTTTGATCAGTCTCACGAGACTGATCCAAAAATAAGCCTGGATTTTCCTTTAGCGAAGTTGGTGGAATACCCCCCTGGTGTTAATAAAGCCTGTCTGTTTGTGTAATTACCACCTTCTTAACCCTTCTGCACCGAAATGTGACGCCGCCGGCACAAATCCGCACACAACATTGAAATTACCGTAATTTCTAAACGGTTTGTGCAATCGAAAAAATTCCAACTGTCCCTGAAAGCTGAGATGTTGCACTTCAACCAACATATAGGGTATTACGGTAAAATGTGACGTGACGACATTCTCAGAGTCCATACACACAGTGAAGGCGGAGGAGGCGTTTTACAAAATGGAGGAGGTTTTACAAAATGTTTGCTATCGTAAAAATTGTTCCCTAACCTATTCTGAAGCTTTGGAAACGATGAAATAGTCTTTGCTATCTCTCGAGGGTAAACAAGTATTATTATTATTATTAAAAATGTCTCGGAAATCATTGAGGGTGTCAAAACCTCCATCTCGATTTATCCAGGACGACAGCGAACACGGGGACGTGATTTCGTCAGAGTGAGTTTTTTTTGTTTGTTTGTTTGTTGTAGCCTAACACATTTGTAGCCTAACTTTTTGGGTAACTCGCATAATATTTTCCTTCGGGATGAATGAGACTCAAGCTATAATCTTATGTTATATTATCTACATTACTTTTAGCATGCCTTCTGAGGGGAGGAATGGAAGTATTGAGAGGGGAGAGAGTGCACACGGTGCCGGCGGTGACAGCTTCAGAAGCCGGTCACCAATCAGAGCAACCGGTTGGAAAACGGAGGCAGACCCTGACATTGCCCCCAAACCACCACGGTTTGCTCCCAAAAGGAGCCCCGGAGTTCAGCCCCCCTCAACACTGGGAATCCATCCCCAGGCGAAATATTTTTACAGTTCTTTGATGAGGAGATAATGAGAGTGCTGTGTAACAACACAAACAGCAAAGCAGCAACGAATAAAGAGAATGGCAAAACATTTGTGTGGAGAGAGTTGACCCCTGCAGACATGAAGCAGTACCTGGGCATCATGCTTTACATGGCGGTGCTGCACCTGCCCAAGGTGAGAGATTTTTGGAGGAAAGAAACCATCTTTCATGTGCCGTTTCCAGCCACCATGATGCCCAGAGACCGCTTCATGGCAATTTCTGCCAATCTCCACATGAGCGATCCAACTGAAGATGTGGAGAATGACAGAAAAAGGGGCACTGATGAATATGACCTCCTCCACCGGGTCAGGCCACTGTATGGCATGATCAGGAACCGCTGCATGGCCATTTACCATCCCAGGCAACACATCTCTGTCGATGAGAGGATGGTCGCCACCAAGGCCCGGTTGTCCATAAAACAGTACATGAGGGCAAAGCCCACCAAGTGGGGGCTGAAGTTTTTTGTTCTTGCTGATGTAAATGGCTATACCATCGACTACAGGCTCTACACCGGCAAGTCCAAGTTTGCCACTGGGAAGGGTCTGTCGTTTGATGTTGTGGCTGACCTGGTGAACAAGAACTTCCTGGGCTCTGGTTATCACATATATTGTGATAACTACTACACCAGCCCAGCCCTCTTCAGACACCTCGGCCAGCAGGGATTTGGGGCATGTGGAACCTACCGGCAGGGTAGAGTTGGCACTCCATCCTCTCAGGAGAATGCTGTGTGTAAAAGGTAATAACAGTAATAATACTATCTAGACAGAATAATAATAGTAATAATACATTTGATTTTATTTGTAATGCACTTTTTGTTTGAAACACCTCAAAGGTCACCACGAGGAACCATCCGGTGGATCAGGGATGGTAACCTGCTCTTTGTAAAGTGGATGGACACGAGAGAGGTGTCCATGTGCACCAATGTCCATCCAGTCTACACTGGCGAGACGGTACTGCGCTGGCAGAAGACAGGTATTGACATAATGCTGTAATGTAACCTTTTTGTCAGTTGATGAATAAATGACAGGAGCAAAACACATTGAATTACCATTGTGACAATGTACAGCCTCATTTTCTCTCCTATCTATCTAGCTGATGGACAAAATGAGAGGGTCCCCAGGCCCACAGCTGTCGGGGAGTATAATAAGTACATGGGGGGTGTTGATACATCTGACCAGATGCTGGGGACAAACTCTGTCCACCGCAAAACCAGGCGGTGGCCTATTACTGTGTTCCAGCACTTTGTGGACATTAGTATGACAAACAGCTACATAGTCCACAAGGAGCTATGTAAAAGCAAGCAGGAGGTATGTAATTGTACTCTTCTGTATTTTGCACTGTCCTGTCTTGTCCTTGCACCTTTTGTATGCTTGTCTACTTATTGTTATGCACCAACATTCCAAAGCAAATTACATGTGTGTGAAAACCCCCGGCAAGAGTAAATCTGATTCTGATTTTGTTTCAGGGACACATGACACGCCAGGACTTCCAGGAGCAGCTGACTGCCCAGCTCCTGGGAGTGCCACTGCATGGCAGGACGAAGAGGATCCCCAGCCAGGGCCATTTCCCTGTCCCTGTGAGCGACGGTCAGGGGAAGGGCAAGACCGTGAGAGCCACCCTGGGGAGAAAGAGGTGCACTCTGTGCAAAAGAAACACTCCTTGGAGATGTAGAGAGTGTGGTGTGGGCCTCTGCCTTCAACTCGACAGGAACTGTTTCACTCTGTACCACGACTGAGTACAGTAGGCCTGTCTGTATATAGTTAGTTAGTTAGTCCTCTTCACCCCGTTGAGGGGCATAGGGCGTCCACCAGAGCTCTCCATCTCACTCTCTTTTAGGCCTGGGCCTTTGTTTTTGTTGACTAACACCTGGATCTTGCTTGTGAGGCATAGCTTGTGTATATAGTCTGTTCTTAATTATTTGTATAATAGTCTGTTCTAAATCATTTGTATATAGTCTGTTCTTAATTATTTGTATATAGTCTGTTCTAAATTATTTGTATATAGTCTGTTCTTAATTATTTGTATATAGTCTGTTCTAAATCATTTGTATATAGTCTGTTCTTAATTATTTGTATATAGTCTGTTCTAAATTATTTGTATATAGTCTGTTCTTAATTATTTGTATAGTCAATTTAATTTAACTAAAAACCCTCTAAAATCAATTCCGTTTTTGTGTTTTTCTTCCCTCAAAACATTTCAGTAATGTCAGATATTGAAAGCTGAAGTAATCCTGACAAAAGGAGCAAAGGCATTTACTCACAGGACATTATCTGATATTTCTACAGCCAAAACAATACAAAATACTTTTATTCTTGACTAAAAACCTATAAAACCCAATTCCAATTTTCTTTTTCCTCCATGTCACTAATCACTAGAATGGTCATTACTCTTGAACAATATAAGATATTTCTAACCTGTCTTCTATTCTGAATTGCCAACAGAATTGTGCATGCCTCATACCCTCTAACTTTCCTTCAAGCTTGTAAGTAAAATGGTTTAAAATGCAGTTTTCTGATGGAGTATGGCAGCCGGAGAAGATTTTTGTAAAGATTGCTGTGTGAAATCTGCTGGATAAAGGATAGTTATTCTCAAATAATAAAATAAACATTGATACCATTTAAAAGTACTAGCTCTTCTCTTTAAAATGGTCATATCATTTTTGGCTCTGTGATGTAATATGAAAACACCAAAAATGTTCTTGTATCGGAATGCCATATTCCGGAATATGAACATATGAAAATATGAATATAAAATTAGGTCTAAAAGGGAGGCCCAACGTTTGTATGTTAGAGGAGGTTAAAAGAGTGTGTGTGTGTGTGTGTGTGTGTGTGCCTGGGAGAGAGAGCATTGTCTGAGAATTAATGACAATGTGAACTTGTGTTTGGGGCAGATGTGTTCATGATCATCCTGACACTCCTGCCAACACGGGTACCTAGATTTTACTCACTAGGTTTTTACTTATAGAAATATTTCTCTTTCTGTTACCTGTGTCTGTGCTCTGGAGTCATGGCACTGAAAGGCAGCACATTATCAAAAACATGTTTTATGTAATGTAACAACAAGATCAAATAAGCACTAGCCTATAGTATGTGTTCACATACATACATATGCACACCACTTTGTATATATGTGCAAGATATTGAATGTTGAATACACTGAATGAAATTGTTTTAAATGCAATGTCAATATTAATGACTTTTATCTATTTCAACAAAGCATCTTCTATCTCTTGCCATACAGCTGCAAACCTCTTCTTTACTCGAATCTATCTATCTGTCTGTCTGTCTGTCTGTCTGGCACAGTGACTAGTAAGCTACTGCTAGTCATCTGGCCATCTCTCTATCATTCCAGCTATCTATCAAAATGTCATCTAAATATTGTACATTTGTTGATAGCCCTTGAGCCCTGGGTAGCTTTAGCCCAGTGACTTTGTATTGATCCCGAGGTTCACACTGTACATGAGATTAGGTAGGGGTTTGGGAGAAATCCAGTCTGGAACAGATGTATTATGAGATCAATATGATTCAGTTGAGTATTGCACTATGGCAGATGCACTATTGCTCTTACAATATGTACAGAGTTGGTATCAAATACAATCTGTTAGATGATGGTCATTTTGCTCTCATTTTGAATTCAGGAAGTAGAGAAAAAGAGAAGCATCTTACCCCGTATTTTTAAAACACAATCTTTTTGAATGAACAAATAATTTAAATTAATTAACTTAGCCCTGTAGATGAATAAAAAAGGGTTATAAAAATAAAATCTAAAAGTGAAATCAACATTTCTCCTGTGTCCCCTACAATGTGTATGTGTCATTGCTTTCTGACAAAATGGTATCACTCCTGTTTAGAAAAGGTGTACTTCTTTTACTGTGATGCCAGTGCTGCTACATCTTTGGACAAAATAATCTGATATCTGATATACTGGATATCAAGATGGGTATAATAATTACGATTCTAATAATATTACTGAACACCTAATAGTTCTTATTTTTTAAGAAAGAGGCAAGAACAAAGCTATACTAAAAGAATATGTCACTTTATTCCACATTTGCATCAGTTGTTTACTTGACAATAAATATGTGGATTGTTTTCCTCGTGCTGAACCCAAAACAGACACCTCAAATGGGGCACCATTCAACACATCAAAGAAATTGAAGTAAAAAAGTTGTAGATCACTGACCTTCTGTCAGGGCTAAGGCACAAAGGCATCTCAAATGTCATATGCATGTAAGTGGCACAATAATAGTCACATTAACAATTATAACACACCTTTCCTTATTTTAGAGATGAAACAGCCATTCTAGTATTATGTTACAGTAATTCCACCATGGACAGCCCTGACCACCCTTTTGTCCTGGGTGAGAGGTATTGTGTGCATTAAGCTATGTTGCTGAGGCCACGTTGTTGCTGAGGCCAATTGAAAACAACAAACATAAATGAATTGAACACTAAAAACTCTTTATTTTTTTTCTAAATAATCAGCTAGAGCTTTGGACATAAGAATTCTAAGGACATTGTCTCTCAGGTCACTGTAACTAATAGAACTAAAGAACATTTATTAAAAATGAATATGTAATCCCTTAGAATTATGATTTTAGATTTCAATAATCTAATGTCTTAAATTACATGACATGTAGGCTATCACAATTTCCTATAAATAGCCTACAACTATGTATAATATGTAGACAACACATTAAGTAGCCTTACAATTCAGGAGACATTATAAACAATATAATCTTATGATAAAAACAAAAAATAATGTATTTATAACTTAGATTAGCCTAATGGTTTGTAAAGCAATGCATTTTAGCATTACAAATAAAATGTGTATCTCACAGCAGCGCACACATACATAGACAAGGATATAACTCCCACATACCAGCACATATATGAGCTAAGATTGTATCCAGTCTGTTGTAGTCATCTTCTAGGGACCGGGGTTGGTGGTATACAAAGATTCGTACTGGTGTCCGATAAAGAGTCCGGTAAAGAGTTGGTCCAACTAATGATGAAGTGCAGAGGGAGACTGGCCCTGGTCTGGGTCTCTGTCACAAGAGAGGACAAACTGACTCCTGCAGTTTAACATGGCATGGGCACCATCATCTCAATGTTCACCTGCAAATATGCAGAATATATCACCAAAGACAATTTACATACATACACATTGCTATTGAGGAACGCTGAATGGTTTGTACCTCTGTGAGCTCAGGGAACTCTGCAGCTGGGGAGGGAGCAGACTGCAGTGCCACTGATCCCCTGGGACTGAGGTCAGAGGCAGGGACCCAGGTCTGGTGGTTCCCTGCCCCGCTTGAACCTTCCTTCACGTTGGGGACATTGCTGGAGACCTGGCTGTCTTTTTTGTGTGACATCGTGAAAAACTGCAATGTGAAATAAAGTATTAATTACAAATTGAAACCAAAATGAGGCTACGTCGAGTCGGCTACCCACTCAATATATTAACCACCTCTTTAGCTAGCAATACATTCCGACATCACATACACGTGAGAAATCACTTGAGAAAACGGCAAATCAAAATGCAGTCAAACAGTAACAACATTTTTTTTCCTAAAATGGTGTTGTGTTGCACTTCCTATTGTTAAATATGGTATAGATACATCTAAATAAAAAATACAGGCATTCATACCTATAACCGCCACAGCTTCAAATGACCCACATATAAAAACCGTTATAACCGGTCCCTCATGTTTATGTCGTTGCCTAGCAATAGGCTAGGTGCACGATCTCCACTACTTCCTGTAGTCCTATAGTGCTTATAGGCATGTTGAAGAGAGATAGACAGCTCCGGAGGGATATAAAGAAAGACTGAAATACAATCATAAACAATAGTTCCCTTTAAATCTTGAATTAAACTCATTTTCTCGGCTGGTAACAACATCGTTAATTTTATGACGAGCCACTTAAACTTCGCATGAATTACAGTAGGTAACGTTTTTCCAGTGCGGCTCACATGCCTGTAATAACTCCGCATAACCAGTAGGTAATGTAAGTAAGCAAGTTGAATACTCGACGTCGAGCTACGATCGTTTCCACGGTCAAATTGACTCACGTTGAAATGGTATAAATCACTACGTTGACGTGGTTTTCTATGTACGACACGGGTAAGATCAACATTTGATCTAAGCACGTTCTATGAATGAGGCCCCTGGTCTTACCTGAAGACCACTCACTCCGCTTATCATCCTGTGGACGACAACACCACATCACATCTTAATATTATTACTAGTACTTTAAAAAAATCTATATCAATTCAACACATTGGGGTTGAGTTCATTCAAAGTAGAGGAGGGATCGAGCTGTCAGTCAGAGGTGGAGAGTTACTAGTCTGTGACAGACAGGAAGCCCATATCCGCGATCAGATCCTCCTCCCTCCTCTCCTTGGTACCGAGCCACCGCTGGTCAGTCCAGCTCTCACGTCGTCTCCTCCGTGCTGGCCCCAACTCTTCCTCTACCTTCCTCTTCCTCTCCTGTGACGCCAGGGTCTCTTCTGTTCTCTGGTTCTCAAGGTCTCTCTGTGTGCCCTGCTGTGGACACACTCTGCCCTGCCGATCAGAAGATCCCTGTAGTGGCACGCCCCTTGCCACCCTCGCATCCTCTGATACGGATCTGTCCCGAATGAGGGACATGGTGTGCCGGTGCCTCCAAAAGGTTGATGTAGTTGCCTCCTCTGTAGCCGTCTTAAGAGGCAGGGGGGCGGCCGCCTGCGCTGGCGTGTACCGGTACCGGATAAAACCCAAACGATACCCAACCCTATTCCTCACACATGACTGTAGAGCAGGGACGTTCTGTCCTTGTGATGGCAAGGTATTGCAGCGTTTTTTGTTTTGATGAGCTCATATCAAGGTTGAGGCTCTGGGGTGTAGGAGGGGGAGAGCTCCTATGGCAGCTTGACCCAACAGACTCAGCAGGATTAGTTGCTTGTCATGGTAAAATACAGCAATGCATCATGGAAAAAAGGTTAATATTTTAAACGTTGGTCTTTGAGATTAAGATTTCAAATACATTATCAATGCACCTAGACATTGTATGTGGGAATTATTGTTTTTGCATTGAAGATGATGTGGAAATTTTATTTCCATGTTTGTTTTTTTTGCAAACATTAATTTGTCCATGAAATGCACATTTTGGAAAGCAGTTTAGGATTTTGATCGACTCCTATCATGGATTTAATGTAATGTCACTAACTTCTAAGCATTCCAATGTTCTCAGGCTACTCTTAGTCACCTTAGGTGGATACAAGATAATTAAATAACATGCAGGCCTACTTGGGGATGAGTCAATTGTCTACAGTGGGCCTGTTCATGTTCTTCACTGTATGGATATTGCAATCATTGGACTTATCGGGAATGTTACCCTTATGAAGACGTACATTACTGTGAAGTCAATGCGGACGGTGGTCAACCTCGCGCTATACGTGCAACGAATATGAATGTAAAAAGTAAATATATTTGCATGAATATCAATATGAACAGTAAATATATATGTATATAGTGTGATGCGTACAGGACATGGACGAATACGATATGTGCAGTGTGCACGTATCCTTTGTGTGCACTCCTTCATAATAGCCTACGAGAGGCAATATTTCTTATGTCGGTGGAAATGGTATCCATTTCAAAGCGTTTCTCCTCTTTCACCCTTCTGCCAGCGGAGTCGCAGTTGCTCATTTCTGTCTGATGATGCATTGGTAACGTTAGCTACCTTAGCTAGTACCTGGTGGTAACGTTAGCTACCTTAGCTAGCACCTGGTGGTAAGGTTAGCTACCTTAGCTAGCTAGCACCTGGTGGTAACGTTAGCTACCTTAGCTAGCACCTGGTGGTAACGTTAGCTACCTTAGTTAGCTAGCACCTGGTGGTAACATTAGCTACCGTAGCTAGCTAGCACCTGGTGGTAACGTTAGCTACCTTAGTTAGCTAGCACCTGGTGGTAACGTTAGCTACCTTAGTTAGCTAGCACCTGGTGGTAACGTTAGCTACCGTAGCTAGCTAGCACGTGGTGGTAACGTTAGCTACCTTAGCTAGCTAGCACCTGGTGGTAAAGTTAGCTACCGTAGCTAGCTAGCACCTGGTGCTAACGTTAGCTACCGTAGCTAGCTAGCACCTGGTGGTAACGTTAGCTACCTTAGTTAGCTAGCACCTGGTGGTAACGTTAGCTACCTTAGTTAGCTAGCACCTGGTGGTAACGTTAGCTACCGTAGCTGGCTAGCACCTGGTGGTAACATTAGCTACCGTAGCTGGCTAGCACCTGGTGGTAACATTAGCTACCGTAGCTAGCTAGCACCTGGTGGTAACGTTAGCTACCGTAGCTAGCTAGCACCTGGTGGTACGTTAGTGTAAGAGTCTCTAGGCACAGAGGGAGGTCGACACAAAGGAACAGCTGTACAAACGTGTTTGTTAATGTACAGCATGGCTCAGCACCGTCACTGACGGGCTAACCCACACACACTGCACCGTCACTGACGGGCTAACACACACACACACACACACTGCACCGTCACTGACGGGCTAACACACACTGCACCGTCACTGACGGGCTAACACACACACTGCACCGTCACTGACGGGCTAACACACACACACTGCACCGCCACTGACGGGCTGAGCGAGACGTTCAAAATAATCAAGAATAAATACTAAGTGCAGCGCGCGGCCGTCACTGCCGCTCAAACTTTCCATACAGTGTGTGTGTGTTGTGGTCGCTCGTATCTGTGGACTGTTTAGCTCTAGCCACCCGCACAGTTGTTGTCAGCTCCAGTGAGAAGCGAGAAAATGCTTTTGAATGCCGTGTGTACGTGTTATATAGGCGGAGGGTCCCGTCCCTCGTGACACAAGCGTCGCCTGGGCCAGCCAATGGGCTGGCGCAGTGTAATTCAGTTTCTGATGAGGTCACGCAGGGGGCGTTCCCATAGTGAGATACCAAACGAATACTATGAAAGAGAACTGAAGGCACTACAACTAGAAATCAGACAGTAACTATTTTTTTTTCTACAATGCTGAATGCTGCTGTTTAAATTGTTTTAACTTGAAACCAGTTGGTCACTGAGTAGTGAGTAACAGTGAGTACTGTTTTTGTTTCTTGAATAAAGGCTGGCAGTCTTTAATAGCCAAATGTTGTGGACTATACTGGGGAAGTATTTGTTATTATTCAGGAGTAAAACAATAAATACAAATATTGGATTGATATCCATCAATTTACTTACTTTATTTTTTTGTGAGGGGGGGACGGGACGCGACGGGACTTTCAGACACTCATTTATGGTGCCTACATAAAATGTGGGAATATTGTTTTGTTCTTAAAAAAACCGATACTGTAGTATTGCAATTGTTAGTGTGTTCTTTCATATCGTAATAGATTGTGTTCACCCTGTTGAACTAATAAGAATTTAAACACAAGCCTGTTGACATGAAAGAGAATTAAGTCAGACAGTGGCCTACATTTCAGTATTGTGTCATGCATGATTTAGGACTGTATACTAGCTACATAGTGTACAGAATGTTGGTTTATGTGATTTCTCTACCTGTATGAGGATCAAATTATCCATAACATGTCTGAAATAAAATGTAGTTATTGGTCACTCATACTGTAAGTCTCACACAACACTCAGATGTGTTTAATAGAGAATAAGCTCTAGCTAGTGGTTCAACTTAGAGCCTTTTCGTTACTTGCCATTATCTTTTTTTCTTCTTCTGTTAAGTGCCAGGCAGAGGGGGTTGTGCCATCAATCCAAACACAATGGAAGCAATGCGGAAACACAGAAAGATACAGTTTTTACAGTTTTTTTATTATAAAAACGGCTGTTGTTTATTCTGTGATAGTATACTCAATGCAAGGCTATATGTACACTACCTATATGTACACTATCTATATGTACACTACCTATATGTACACTATATATATGTACACTACCTATATGTACACTATCTATATGTACACTATCTATATGTACTAGGGATGGACGGTTTTTCGGTTAAACCGAAAACCGGGGTTTCTAAAATTAGACCGTCTGAAACCGTTTTTTTTTTTTTTTTTTTTTTTTAGAAGAATAAAATAGAATAAGAATAAAACTGGAACATGTCACATGTTTGTCGTGTGTGAAAATAAAAATGATACAGTCTGAATCTGCCGCACAATGAGTGAGAGGTTTGGTCAGTTGTGAAGAATAACTGAGGATTAATATCTAATTGGGATTATATTTAAGGGTAACGAATCACTCTATGGGAAAGATAGTTGCCTTCAGTTATTGGTAGATAGGAAAGGTTTTTTTTACAATTACTCGCTTACATTTAATAAGATCATTTTCGCTGCTCTCTGTAAAGCGCATTGGGTCACTTTTGTGAGAAATGCGCTATAGAAATAAAATGTGATTTGATTTGATATCAATCAATCAAACTTTATTTATGTTCTATAGCACAAATCATGCATTGAATGTAACTCCAAGTGCAGTATTTACTAAACCACAATATAATAAAACAAGAGCTATACGGATCAAGAGTGTACTTTGTGCACAGCGCCACTGTGTGTCACAAGTTCACCTTCAGAGCGGGTGTTCAGCGCAGCAGGCAACATTGTAAGTCCGTTCCGAGCGCAGCTGAATCCTGAAAAGGTGAACATGCTCGTGTTTCTTGCGAAGGACCTCGATTAACGGACTATTTAATAGCCTTTAATAGCTTTTATGCTCATTTTTTGTTACTGCCAGTTTTTGTTATTTAGTTATTAGCCATAGGTTGTGAATTAGAATTAGAATGAATGTGATCAGTGATATCTTTGCACAATTGTTTTACCTGCTTGCACTCAATTTGCACTCGTTTGTATTTATATTTATAGATGTTTTTGTTTACGTTTTCTATTCTATTGTATATTCCATGTTGTTCAAAGAATAAAACTGGAACATGTCACATGTTTGTCGTGTGTGAAAATAACAATGATACAGTCTGAATCTGCCGCGCAATGAGTGAGAGGTTTGGTCAGTTGTGAAGAATAACTGAGGATTAATATCTAATTGGGATTATATTTAAGGGTAACGAATCACTCTATGGGAAAGATAGTTGCCTTCAGTTATTGGTAGATAGGAAAGGTTTTTTACAATTACTCAGAAGATACGCGGTCACTTAGTGACGCAAAGGTAGTTCTGTATTTATCTCTATCTGTATTAGTACATTTATTTTGAAAGCTCTATTTTGACAGCTCTACCATGGGCACTTTTATTTTGATGGGGCATTCTTTGTTGATTGACTTACGACAGTTCAGGACGAGTCAGTCTCGCGGCATGTGGTTTTTATGAAAAGCTTTAAGTATGTTCACTGCATAATTCTAAGTCTAATATTTCAGTGATTATTGAGCAGTATTCAAATATTTAAATACATTGAGCAGCAGCTGAAACTTTGTCTAAGAACCAAGATATTGAGAAAGCAGTTCATTCAATGAAGACGCTGTTCCAAGAGATGATCTTCCGCGCAGGCGTGCACCCTGGATCAGCGGAGCTGGTGTGTTAAGTGTTCATGTGTTTTCATGTATGGTGTAGCTTACAAAAGTCTGCCTTTCCACTTATATTTGTGAAACTAAGTAGCCTAAATGTGTTGCGACTGTGCTTACGGTGTTTTAATGGTGTTCGACATGAGTGTACTGTATTGTAGCAGTAGGGCTCAATTATTTGAAATTGGCGTTTTTTTTTTTTTTTTTTTTTTACCTTTTCGGTTAACCGGAAAACCGCGGTTTTAGTCTTTGACGGTTTTTCGGTTTCAATAATTGGAAACCGTCCATCCCTAATATGTACACTACCTATATGTACACTATCTATATGTACACTATCTATATGTACACTATCTATATGTACACTACCTATATGTACACTACCTATATGTACACTATCTATATGTACACTACCTATATGTACACTACCTATATGTACACTATCTATATGTACACTACCTATATGTACACTATCTATATGTACACTATCTATATGTACACTACCTATATGTACACTATCTATATGTACACTATCTATAATATGTACACTATCTATATGTACACTATCTATATGTACACTATCTATATGTACACTACCTATATGTACACTATCTATATGTACACTACCTATATGTACACTATCTATATGTACACTACCTATAATATGTACACTATCTATATGTACACTATTTATATGTACACTATCTATATGTACACTACCTATATGTACACTACCTATATGTACACTACCTATATGTACACTATCTATATGTACACTATCTATATGTACACTATATATATATGTACACTATCTATATGTACACTATCTATATGTACACTACCTATATGTACACTACCTATATGTACACCACCTATAATATGAACACTATCTATATGTACACTATCTATATGTACACTATCTATATGTACACTATCTATATGTACACTATCTATATGTACACTATCTATATGTACACTATCTATAATATGAACACTATCTATATGTACACTATCTATATGTACACTATCTATATGAACACTATCTATATGTACACTATCTATATGTACACTATCTATATGTACACTACCTATATGTACACTATCTATATGTACACTATCTATATGTACACTATCTATATGTACACTATCTATATGTACACTATATATATATGTACACTATATATATGTACACTATCTATATGTACACTATATATATGTACACTATCTATATGAACACTATCTATATGTACACTATATATATGTACACTACCTATATGTACACTATCTATATGTACACTATCTATATGTACACTATCTATATGTACACTACCTATATGTACACTATCTATATGTACACTATCTATATGTACACTATATATATGTACACTATCTATATGTACACTATATATATTTGGTTTGTTTTTGTTTTTTTGTTTTGTCACTTAAAACATTTATTCCCACATACATGAAACCACACATCAATCCCAAAAAAGAAAAGTCGCTTTGGATAAAGGCATCTGTTAAATGCCCCAAAATGTAAATGTATCATGAGACTTGTTAACCAAGGGCAGTGTGGTGAGTTGGAATGTAACGATGGACATATATGTGCTGAGAGAACATTCCACAACAAACAGTATCAAAACTAAACTTCAAAATGGGAATTTCTTAACAAGGTTCCCATACGTAGGGACGTCTACAGCTCCATGAGGGCTATTATTTCATTAATGTGTGACGCCTTCTTGTCGGTGGGGTTCTTGGAGCCGAAAGCCTTGTCCACCAGATCCTGCTTCTGCCTCTGAATCTTCACCATGTTCTCCTCCACAGAGTCCTTCACGATGAACTTGGTGATGAAGACGTCTCTCTTCTGGCCCAGGCGGTGACAGCGATCCACACACTGGTCCTCTGCTGCAGGGTTCCACGCTGGATCCATGAGGAAAACACGGGAGGCGGCTGTCAGGTTGAGTCCCACCCCGCCAGCTTTGAGTGACAGCAGCATGATCGTGGGGGCCGTCAGGAGCGGGGCTCTGGAACTCCTGGATGACCTGGGGCCGCCTCTGCTTTTTTTTTCTGCTTTTTATTTTTTTTCAAAGATTCAAACATTTTTACAATATAATTGAACACATTTTTTCTTGTTTCCCCGCCCCCTTGTATCCACCCCCCCCCCCCCACCCACCCACCATTGTGCGGCAACGCCCAACGACAACACAACAAAAATATAATAATAATAAGACAAAACACACATGCCTACATACACACACACACACACACACACACACAATAATACATTCATTAGGGATGCGCTATGATATTAACAGCAATTCACATCACCGTGCATCCCTACAAGAAACACTGTCCATCAAACAATAGTACCTGAAGCTGCCCTTCTTGCCATAAAATCTATATGTGGTTGCCATATTTTTACAAAGTCCTGACTCTTATGTCTTATATTATAGTATATTTTATCTAATGGAATGTAGCTAGAGATTTCATTTAACCAATGTGATATTGTAGGAGAGTAATCGGATTTCCAATGGATTGCAATTACACTTCTTTGCAGCAATCAAAGCAAGATCAATATATATTTTTAGAAATTCATTCCAAGGATCCATATTGATTGTGCCTAAAAGATACAAGCGAGATGATTTTGCAATGTGAATATTTAAACATAATGCTATCGTGTCAATTACAAAGTTCCAAAATGTTAACAACAAATTACATGACCAAAACATATGGTAAAAGTCCCCTTTTTGTTTTTTGCAGCGCCAGCACAAAAAGGACATTTCATTATTCATTTTATAAAGTTTTGCAGGTGTATAATAAGTTCTATTCAAAATGTTAAAAAGAAGGAGTTTGTGCCTCTTATTGTAAGAACATTTATGAACTTTAAGACAAAAGAAAGACCAGTCCTCTTTACTTATATCCATGTCTAAATCCTTTTCCCATTTACACCTCGTAGCATCTGTACTTGTAGACAAGCATTCAAGCAGAGATAAATAAACTTGAGAAATACATTTAGAACTTTGAACCTCCTTATTGATAAGGCCTTCTATTTTGGAGGGCTTGGGTTCTTCAAGAGTGCCTTGAGTTGTCTGTATCATATGGCGGATTTGAAAAAATCGAAATAAATGTGTGGAAGATAAATTATATTTTGACTTTAACTGAAGGAAAGAAACAAATGTACCACTGTC
The DNA here is from genome assembly GCF_963989245.1 of Nansenia antarctica. Lineage (NCBI taxonomy): Eukaryota > Metazoa > Chordata > Actinopteri > Argentiniformes > Microstomatidae > Nansenia > Nansenia antarctica. The sequence continues at coordinate 34,981 of NW_027663219.1, read as the reverse complement.
GTAAAGATGTGTTATTTCCCTTATCCCCTTGTCGTACCAAGACTTGAAGGTGTCATCATTAAAACAAGATGTAAAATTGGGGTTTCTCCAGATAGGAGTATAGGGCGAAAGGTGTTCCTTGTGACCCATACGTTTATGGGAGTTCTTCCATATTAGTAAACTGTTAATAATAATAGGATTATTTGTGATTTTTTGAACCTGTTGTAAACCAATATAAGGCAGGTATCTCAGTTCATATGGAAGAATGTCATAAGATTCCAGTCTTGACCATGCGCTAGATGAGCTAGAGAACCACTGCCTAATCTGGGTAAATTGGGCAGCCAGAAAGTAAATGTTAAGGTTACGGTAGGTTTAAGCCACCATCATTATATGGAAGTTGTAAAACTTGTTGGCTAATCCTTGGTGACTTACTCTCCCAAATGAAAGAGGAGAAGATGCTCTGTAAATATATTTTGAACATTTATTTTTGAACAAATAAAACCAATTCTGATGAAGTCCATCCCACCAAGCACATCACTTGTGCTTTTTTGCCTTCTTTGCCTGTACCAGCACTTCCAGTGCTTTTTTTTCTTTTTTGAGCAGCCATGTGCCTCACTGTGGCTTGCCTGTCCTCCTCCACTGCAGTCTTCCTGCTTTGTGCAGCACTGGTTGTTGGCTGGCAACCAAACTCTTCCTGCCTCCCTTTTGTCTTCAACAGGGCCTGTTGTCTGCGAGCCTTGTCTTTTGAGCCTGCAGTGTGGATGTTCCTGCATAGGACCTTGTCTACCTTTGAGAACTTGACATCCTCTCTCCTGAACATCTGTATTGCTGTCTGACCCCTGGACCTGAGGGCATACTTGGTTGTCTGGATTGGTTGTCCCTTTTTTTCCTGAGAAGGCTGAGGTCTTTCGGTGTCTGCAACAAGCTGCTGCAAATGTTTTATCAGTCGGTGGTTGCCAGCGTTCTGTTCTTCGCCGTGGCCTGCTGGGGTGGAAACATCTGTGCCAGGGATGCTGCGAAGCTAAACAAACTGGTGAAGAAGGCCAGCTCTGTGGTGGGGACCGGGCTGGACAGCCTAGAGGTGGTGGCAGAACAGAGGATGGGGAAAAAACTGGCGGCCATGCTGGCCAATCCCTCCCACCCGATGTACTGCGAGCTGGCGGGGATGAGGAGCAAGTTCAGCCACAGATTTGTTCTCCCCCGTCAAAGTACAAAAATATTTGGACAGTCCTTTGTTCCAGCTGCACTCCGACTCTACAACCAGGCCCTGCAGGGAGGGGGAGACCTGGAGCTGGAACTTTTGGAACTTTTTACTTATTGAGCCTGCACTGTTTTATGTATTTTATTGAATGTTTTCTGTTTTCTGTATTGAATGTTTTCTGCCCTAACTGAGCTGTTTGACAACAAAATTTCCCCACTGGGGACAATAAAGGTTTTCAATCAATCAATAAAGGTGTCCATGCTCATTCTGGTGCTTTTGCAGTCAATAATATCTCCCATGGCACTGAACGATGACTCCACCATTGGTCCATGGAAAATGGAGAGCGCTGCTCGAACCACATGGTTGAGGCCTGGGTACCTTCCAGTGTCAATGACATTTGCCCACCAGTTAACCATGTTGTCCCCATCAGTGTACAGGGGAAGGGTGGAATTTGTGCTGAATTTGACAACTTCCAGTGGCACGTCAAATTGGGGTGTGGCACCAAGTGGCTCATCATCCCTGCCAGCCACTTCAGGAGGATGCCCGTCTCTGAGTGTCCCCTCACCAATGGGTCCAAGGCAGACAGTGACTGCAGGGTCCTGCTGTCCAGTGGCAGCTTTTTCTGCATATAGGCTGCTGTCGACATGTATGCAGTCTTCGCTGTTTCGAGAAACTCTAGCACAGTCTGGAAAACATTAAAACGATTGCAATTAAATCATTTTACCTGGAGAAATGTATAAATGTTTGATTTGCCGTTTTTAATACATTTACTAACCTGATTACGTGGATTTCCTGCCTTCAGTTTCTCCGCCACCTGTCCGACATACAGCTCACAGAGAGGCAGCATTTTGTCGTTGAAATCCAACTCCATGATATTCTTTGGGGTGGTATGCAGATTCTCAGCCTTGATAAAGCACCCCATGAAGGTTTTCACAACTTCAAGCTGCTTGTCATGCAGCTTGTGGACAAGGGTTTGGCTGCCCTGTGAATAATGGCATTATTATAAAATGCTACAACAATTCTATTACCATACACAGACATGCAGTTGAGGGAGTTGAGGGTCTGTTTATATCACAATCTAACTGATGAGAGAATGGGCCTATTTAGTTTATCTATCCAGAGATTGATAATTCACTAATTCATTAGTGTGAAAACACACACCTGGAACACCGTAACATACTCCTTCATGATGGGAAGGACGGCGAGGTAAATGCTCAGCTGGAGGTCTGTGTTGCGACTCTCAAACCAGAGCTTCTTCCACACCCTTTCTTTCCTGTCCTTCCCAACTTGCGTCATTCCTGGAAGAGAGAGATTAAATACAATATGTATTTTGGGCTACATACAGTATACAAGAGGATTAATCACATAAGATTGTTGGCGTCTGAGGCTCCCCTTTACAATATTAGATTAATTTAAAGAATTTTTGGGGGGGTCCTGGTGGAAAAATTGTATCCTGGCCTTTGCCCGCTCACCAACACTGTGGTCCTTGTATATCTCCACTATATCACTGTGGATCTTGTATATCTCCAATTTTGCCGGCATTGTGGATGTGGTGGCAGGAATCTCCATCAACATCTAGGAGGTTCTGACAGTACTTGGACCTTATCCTGGTCTCCAGCCCGGACTTACTCCCTCGCATGACGTTGCAGGAGTCCATCATCATGCTAACCATGTTAGTAAATGGAATTGTGTGTTCCTTGAAAAAGGTCACTAGGGTCTTTTCCAGATGTTCAGCAGTGCCCTTTAGTACTTCAATGGAGCCAAGGTGCTCAACGACCACATGCTTCAGCTCCTGATTAAAGTAACCAACAAGGATTACAGCACCTTCTTATTGGAGCTTGATGTGCTCTTATCCAGGTTGATGGAGAAAGGGCTTGACTGAATGCTCTCAAACGTCCTCTCTGAGAAGGTGTACATTGATTGCAGCTTGGCAAGAGCTTGTAGTAGATCTCAAACTTCTCCCGCGGGTCCTGGGGCGCATGCCCAAAGACGAACCAGTGCAGCTTGGCACTGATGCTCCACGCCTCTGAGTGTAGCTTGTCAAACACCACGGGCGTCTTGATGGTCAGTGACAGCTGATACATGGGCATCTTGATGGTCAGTGACAGCTGATACATGGGCATCTTGATGGTCAGTGACAGCTGATACATGGGCATCTTGATGGTCAGTGACAGCTGATACATGGGCATCTTGGTGCTGCGGCCACAGTCGGGGATGAGCCGGTGCTTGGGGTGCAGCTTGCCAGGCCCCACCCGGGAGTCAAAGTCCAGCAGGGCCTTGTTGAGCTGTGCCACCTTTCGTCCTCCTGGGCGAGGGAGAACAGGTCCACCTGGTCGCCTTTGGACTCCAGCATGGCCTCCAGCTCTTCCTTGCCTTTACAGATCATAATAAATAAATAAAAAAGCGTCTGCTGAATGTCAGAAATGTAAATATAAATCTCAGATCAAATCTGAATTGGGTATCAGAGTATTCTAATGGGCATCAGGGGCCTCATTTATAAAGCTTGCAAAAAAACAAGCAAAAAACTACTTTGTAAAAACAAAACGTGTGATGCATGATAAATCTACAACCCAAATCTGATGTTTTACATGAAGACCAATTTAATAAGTAATATGTCCTGAGCATCATGTCCTCTCAGTATTTATTCTATCTATCTCTGATGGCTAAAATGTTTTTTTTCCAAATCCAAAAGTGCTATTATCAAGAGGATGTACTGTTGAAGGAGACCTGGGAGGAAGGTAGGAGATGGCTGATCATGCAGACAGTCGGCAGCTGAGGGCAGTGGTCATGTTCAGCCACATACGCAGAGAGTGACCGTTTCTGCGCGATGAGGCTTTCAATCATGTAGTGGTGTGTGTTCTAGTGGTGGAATGTTCAAAACTCCACACTTGGCAGTTGGGAATTTCATGTAGTGGTGTGTGTTCTAGTGGTGGAATGTTCAAAACTCCACACTTGGCAGTTGGGAATTTCCATTTCAAACCCATTTTCGACAACTTTTAAGGTACACAACATACAGATGTACATCTGGTTCCCAGGATTACTACGGTGTGACTTTCTAAGCTGTGACATTTATACGTTTTGAGACAGAGCTGGCTGAAGCTAATATCTATATTAACTTTTTTTTTGTGTGTGCAGTAACTCTACCCAATAGCAATACATTGATTGTCTAGCCACAGATCCATCACTGACAGACAAACGCTAGCAGTTGCAGCCACAAAAGCTCACTACCGTTATTTACATATTATACAACAGTTAGTTCCGACCAAGTAATTTGATTGGACGAGAGGCATTCCATGAGTTACGATGACTTTTAACTATATGTATCACTCCGCCGCACAGGTGTTCTACTAAATGACCGTTAATTAGACTACATTGTTTGTTTTCAGGTTACTAGGCAACAGTCCATTTGAAGTTTAGTTGCGGAACTATTTTTTGTTTATTTTTATGATTAAATAAACAAACAAATCATAATCTGTTGTCGCTTATTACTGTTAACTAATAAATCACGCTGTAGAACTGTTGTATAAAAGCAATATCACACTTGAGGTCGTGCTGTTATACTATGGTGACCAGACGCCCCCGATTTCCGGGGACAGCCCCCGGTTCGGATGACCTGTCCCCGGCAACAAACTGTCCCCGGAAAAGTCCCCGTTTCAAGCATTTCCTTTTTGTGTGTGTGTGTGTGTGTGTGTGTGTGTGTGTAAAAAGCAAATTACAGAATTCAGAAATATTAAAACGGAAAAAACGGAATTTGGGAAAAAATAAAATGCCTAATTTCCATCAAGCATACAGCCGGTCCTCCACCAAGTGCATCAGCCGCCCGCCAAACTTTACCTGCTGAATAAACTGTGGTAAGTGCTGTAAATCTTGATGACAGTAAGCACCAGAATGTTCATGACACGTTATAAATACAGAATAATCTGCTGATTTTGAGCTGACAATGCTTCGTGGTGTTTGTAAAGAGCATTGATCATTTACTTTAGCTAGTGATCACTTAACCAGACTAATATTGGTAGCTATAATGTCAGCGCTGTTGTGTGAAGCGTTACGTTAGAATTATAGACCCTATTATAATGTCAATGTATGCATATTACCACGTTAATGGAGGATCGTTACATTCAATAGGAATCATTTCAGCCACGATTCAGTGATTGTTCCCCATTAGCGAGCTCATTATGATTGCTAGCTTCTGTTTGTATAAATAGTGCGGTTGCTGACAGCCTCCTTGTCATTTGTTCCAGTGACTGACCCAGGCACGGCTTGAGGATTTTCCTGGCTGGAGATACTGCATTTTGGTATGTTTGAATTTACTTTATTTTGTTTAGGACTGGGTTGTGCTTGTACTAGCTGAGTGCTTTGCGTTGTGTTATGTTGTTTGTCTTGCTGGTAATCACCTATGGGTCATTATACGAAAACGTGCCATTTTCCAGTTTTAATGTTTGGTTTTCGGAGTATTTGATTTAAAAGTTTAAGCCCCTTTTTGGATGAAGTAGATCCTCACCTCTTAGAAAAAAATTACGTGCCATCTCAGGGTATCTTATTTATTTATTTATTTTCACATAATCAACATGCGTAAGTCTGTTTCGTCAACCCTGTTACCGACATATTAATTAATGTTTGAAAATGTTTTAAATCCATATTTAGAACAAATCTGATATTCTATTAAATATAAAGTCCCCTTTGTTACAATAAGTGTGTTTGTAAAGTGAGAATAATGAGGAGTTTACTTTTTTTCCATGATGAATATGCTCATTTACAATTGACACTTTAACAGCATCTTCTGTTTTAAGAAAAAGTTATGGAAACAACATAATAATACCCTGATTTATTTGTGTGGATTACTGGTCTATTTTACTTTACATATAAAATGAGTTGATTTTGCATTAGTCTTTTCATTGTTTAAATTATATTATAATATTATACAAGTAACAGGGCTGACAGCTCAGTAACAGGGTTGACACCAGTTGGTTGTCAACTGGTTACTGCTTGTTTAAGTTACAGTTATAGGTCTAATGGAGCTTAATGGTACATTCATAAACCTTTAACTCAAAACTACTAATCAGAATAGTCTGGACACAGATTTATTAATAGACGGTGATGAAAAATGATGATAGTATGGATGGAACCAATCGTTTTATTCAAAACTTAGAGCAGTTTTGTTCAAGTGACATAAAATGGCACGTTTTCGTATAATGACCCCTATACATATTACAACAAATGTTTATGTATTTGTATAATAGCCTATGGAAGTGTGCCTTTATTACTTTCTCAAACTAGTAATAATGTCATTAATCTTAATCTGATTGTACTTGTTGTACGGCGACCTTGAGTGTCTTGAAAGGCGCCTTATAAAATAAATGTATTATTAATAGATTACCATGTGTTGTGACAGGATTGTGTCTCTGTTTTAGAAGACTGAACAGTGAAGGAGAGACGACGAGTGGAGGAGAGACAAGAAAGAGGACTGATTAGGAAGAGTGAAGAAGAGAGGAGAGAGGATTGACAAGAGCAGAAGAGTAGGCCTATTGGAAGGAAAGAAGAGGAAAGAAGACAGGCTGAAAAGATGGCTCTTTCAAAGAAGAGGAAGTGTCATTTCACTGATAAACTACAAGCAGAATTTCCATTTATTCATTCTTGTAGACCTGGCCAGGCTGAGACCATGGTGCTCTGCTCCCTTTGTAAATCTTCCTTTTCAATAGGCAGTGGTGGGAGGTTTGCTGTGGTGGAGCAGTCAGAGGATGAACTGTCCGTGTCCGTTAACTCTTTTAAAGCATTAAAAAGCCCAGGCTTAGATGGAATACCAGTTGAATTTGATCAAACCTTTCATCATTCCATTGAAGCACATATGTTAGAATGTTTTAATAGTGCATATGTGACACATTTTAAAGCTTAGGTCCTTATGTCGGAATCTGATGTAATTCTCTTGAAAAATGTGAATACATTTCTGCGTTAGGGAACAGCAAACAGCCGCAGTGCGCATGATCATAAGGCCAATGCACACGGCGTGCGATTTTTGTCGCCGGACAACATTCGATTGCAATGCACATGGCGTGCGATGCGATTTTTGTCGCACCGCAAAATTCCATTTTCAACTCACACTATTGAAGTCTATGAGAAAATCAAAAGAAATCTCATCCCAATGCACACGGCGTGCGATGCGATTTTTGTCGCACCACAACATTCCATTCTCAATTGTTACTTTATTGTTACATAGTTGGACCAGGCAGGCTGATTACAATAGGCTCTACCAATATTGCTTGCCTTGCTTCCACAATTTCTACAAGATACAACTGGACATATTGTGATAAAATATGTGGGTCCCTGATTTAGGGGTATTGGTAAAATGTCAGGAGAGCGAGCGCACAAAACACACAGCCAGAAAGGTGTATTATAAAAGCCACTTCATTATTATGGGCGATGATCAGGCAGACATAGATTCGGAGGACGGAGACAGTCCAACATCTAGCTATTCACCCTTAGGACTCAACTTCCACAACTGATCATGCATCTCAATTAATCATCATAAATATACAGTAGTACAAATTCATCTCATTCAAATAATCACAGGCCTATAAATAAGACAAACATTGGACTATTGGCTGAATAGTAAATAATTAAAAGGGCACGTAACTCGCCGGGTATTTGAGACCCCCGTGGGGTCTGAGCGGTGCACTGCGTCCAACCGATGAGGCTCAATATGTAAGTCCGTCTGGCTGACGAATGTTCCTGCGTTCACGCTACAATATTGTGCCTACATGCTCGATTGTTATTATTATGTAATATAGGCGTCTTGTATGTGAGATGGGCCGTGTAGCTATGTGGCATGACACGGAAATAAATCATACATGCAGTAATTCGTATAGCTAGTAATGTGTATAGTGGCAGCTGTGGGCTATATAAAATGTGGGCTATATAAAATATAAAATGGATTGATGTGCACAAACCTGGATGAACTGAGGTTCATAATTGCATCAACATCTGATACAGCCTCTGCAAATCTGCCGCCAACAGAGGATGCATTTCAGCAGCATGTGCAGAGAGCAATGTTCCAGACAGCGGTATGGTGTCACAGCCACATGCCCAAACCCCTGTTATGGAGTCCTATTGGCAAGGGGTGGATTATCAGAGATGGGGCCATTCAACCTGTCCTTTTTACAAAACCCCCAGCACCTACAGAAGTGAGAGACATCACTCACTTATATTGCAAAGATGCAAAGTGTGGAGAGAGTGGAAAGTGCCAGTGCCTCTCTGTTGGCCTTCCCTGTACAGAGTTCTGCACCTGCTGTGCAGAATGTCAAAATGTGTCCCCTAATGTTTGAGGACTGTATTTAATTGTACTTTGAATTAAGGTTCCAGTTTTAATAAAACCTGTACTATTTACACCTATGTTTTAGAGGCTTGCAATTTAGAACTAATACACTTTATTTTATTGGGTTACTCTTATTCTGACTATTTGGTGATGTAGTTCAGCCACCTGGTATTTCCCTCTCCAAATATAATGACCATCAGAGTAGGCATTCTTAACTTATAGGCTATTATGCCTCTTATCCCCCATTCGGAATTTGACTGTATCAGAGAAGAGGTAGGCCTATGTCTAAAGAAATCTCATTTGCAATAGAACTGTATGAGATATTTCCATACAACTACTGGTTATTGTTCAATAGCACCCTAGACAATTCAGTAATGATATATTTTTCAGGGATTTCTGTTTTTCTGATAAATGAGAGAAAAGTGATGGAGTCCTATGTTCCTGTCACCAAAAAGTACAATTTCCGTCTAAACTAAAGCTAAGTTTACAGGACTATAATTCAGTATTTATTGAGGTAAATAGTTGTCTGACTATTTGGTGATGGAGGACAACCACCTGGTTCATACCTCAGCAAATCTGAAGAGGAAAAGAGTGATCATTCTCAAGTTATGGGCTTTTTTGTCACCTTCCCCATATCCGGCCTGGTCTAATTTGGCTCTTTTTCAGGGATTGGGGTAGCTCTAAAGAACAACCAAAAAAATATATTTTCCCCCAAAATAAAATTTGACAACAATCAATTTCATTAATGGGAGACCCTAAAGATAAGAAAAATCATTGTTTTCATTTGCCCTACCTCGGGTAGGGGTATCTCGAAAACAAATCTTGCTGCTGTGTTTGCACATTGCTGTACCTTCCTCTTCCTTCACCACAATCTGGCAAGAGGCATTGCGCTGCTGGCACTCCACTTCCTCCTCTTCATCATCACTGCTTATCACCACAATCTCCTCAGGCACATCATCGTCATCATCATCAGATATGATGATGACGGGTGGAGCAGCATGATTTCTAGACACCCTCTCCAGAGGAGCCACAGTGGAGGAATGACCTAAGAGCATAACAATAGTCAAATAACATGTTATAGCATATTCACATTTATTTATTTTTAGTTTTTTTCTATCCTTTATTTATTTTGGTGTCCCATTAAACCGCAGAGGGCGGTTCATTTCGGTACGCTCCAGGACGGAGCGATATAAAAAAATATTTTATCCCGGCTGCACTAAGACTGTTCAATGGCAACTAAAGTAGTAGTCGGGGTCAAGGCTCCTGAATCTGTATTTATTTATTTATTTTAATCATCATCACTTTTTAGTATTTTAATATGATAACTATAGCCATCTTTTTATCCACTTTTCTATCATGATCTCACTGTTTTTTATATACTATACATGGCTGGCCCAATATTGTTGTCTGTCCTTTATGTTGTGTTGTCATGTGTTGTTTTTAGAGAGTGGCGTGGCAAAATGAATTTCCCCACGGGGATAAATAAAGTATAATTGAATTGAAAATTGAATTGAATTGATTGTAACCAACACTTTGTTCCACCTTTCCGTTCAATTACACTATGTCAGTGCCCACAATATCAGTGTCTAATTGTGTTGAGAAGAACCTTGCTTATGGAGTCTTTGCTACATGCCACGTCTTGAGCGAGTGGCTAATATAGGTATTAATCAAGTAATAATCCATCTACACTAGGTAAAAAAGGCCGGTTCAGTGGTGGGAAGGAGCCTGGACTCTCTGGGGACGGTGGTGGAGAGAAGGACTAGGAGCAAGCTGCTGTCCATCAGGGACAACCCCAACCACCCCCTCCATCATGTCCTCGCTGGGCAAACCAGCAGCCGCCGCAGAGGGCGGTTCATTTCGGTACGCTCCAGGACGGAGCGATATAAAAAAATAATGTATCCTGGCTGCACTAAGACTGTTCAATGGCAACTAAAGTAGTAGTCGGGGTCAAGGCTCCTGAATCTGTATTTATTTATTTACTTTAATCATCATCACTTTTTAGTATTTTAATATGATAACTATAGCCATCTTTTTATCCACTTTTCTATCATGATCTCACTGTTTTTTATATACTATACATGGCTGGCCCAATATTGTTGTCTGTCCTTTATGTTGTGTTGTCATGTGTTGTTTTTAGAGAGTGGCGTGGCAAAATGAATTTCCCCACGGGGATAAATAAAGTATAATTGAATTGAAAAGTGAATTGAATTGATTGTAACCAACACTTTGTTCCACCTTTCCGTTCAATTACACTATGTCAGTGCCCACAATATCAGTGTCTAATTGTGTTGAGAAGAACCTTGCTTATGGAGTCTTTGCTACATGCCACGTCTTGAGAGAGTGGCTAATATAGGTATTAATCAAGTAATAATCCATCTACACTAGGTAAAAAAGGCCGGTTCAGTGGTGGGAAGGAGCCTGGACTCTGGGGACGGTGGTGGAGAGGAGGACTAGGAGCAAGCTGCTGTCCATCAGGGACAACCCCAACCACCCCCTCCATCATGTCCTCGCTGGGCAAACCAGCAGCCGCCGCAGAGGGCGGTTCATTTCGGTACGCTCCAGGACGGAGCGATATAAAAAAATAATTTATCCCGGCTGCACTAAGACTGTTCAATGGCAACTAAAGTAGTAGTCGGGGTCAAGGCTCCTGAATCTGTATTTATTTATTTATTTTAATCATCATCACTTTTTAGTATTTTAATATGATAACTATAGACATCTTTTTATCCACTTTTCTATCATGATCTCACAGTTTTTTATATACTATACATGGCTGGCCCAATATTGTTGTCTGTCCTTTATGTTGTGTTGTCATGTGTTGTTTTTAGAGAGTGGCGTGGCAAAATGAATTTCCCCACGGGGATAAATAAAGTATAATTGAATTGAAAATTGAATTGAATTGATTGTAACCAACACTTTGTTCCACCTTTCCGTTCAATTACACTATGTCAGTGCCCACAATATCAGTGTCTAATTGTGTTGAGAAGAACCTTGCTTATGGAGTCTTTGCTACATGCCACGTCTTGAGCGAGTGGCTAATATAGGTATTAATCAAGTAATAATCCATCTACACTAGGTAACAACGGTAGCTTAGCTAACCTGCCACAGCCAGGTAAGTAGTCTAAAGTTGGTAGCTAACGATATATCGATAACAGTCATCGTATTGATGACCGTGTTTCAAACAATACAACCTAATGTTAGCTAGCCTGACTAGTTCATAGGTATGCTGGATTTTGAAATAAGCTAATCTAGCTTGAGACAGACCTAGCAGTTAAAAGTCGTTATTTCAAATATTGTGTTGTGGGCGTCACTCCTTTAAGCGTGGAACTACAAGCCAAAATTAAGATTAATAAATTGTATTAATAAACAATTTAATTTGTTATAACTATGGCTCGTGTCTTTCTATTGTACAAACGAAATAAATCTTTAGCTTCCATAGGCTGGTTTTCCCCTGCTTCGGCAGGCTACTTTATCTCCGCTGAGGTAACTACGGTTAGCTACGAGTTAGTTATAACTTACACCACCTTAGGGGTACGTACATATTTAGTAGTTACTAAGGTCTACGTGATAACTAGTGTGCTTGGTGCAACCCGTTCAAGTTTAGTAGTGACTAAATCTTGATTTAGTAAATACTTACGCAATAAATAGGGTTAGTTTGTACTTAGTAAGACATGGTGCAACCGGCTCCAGGAACATCCCTAGTAACTATATGGGGCTAGGTGCAATTGCTATATTGTTTTAGATAAATTATTATTTAATTAATATATTACTTTCACAACTGACTAGCCTGCAAATAAACGCATTCATTGCTTATAATTTAGCTACCGCCCCACCCCGACGCCACAGGATGCTATCTACAACACCCATCCCCCTCCCCCGGATGACACCCATAATCAGTTGATGCTCTAACAGTCCCTGCTTCCATAGAGTTGATACCATTGACATTCCTGATATAAAGCTGGGACTCTCAACTCTTGCTATCCCTGTTCATATCAGTAACAGAACAGTTAATTGCAAGTCTGAATGCTTTATACACCCCTCAAATTTAATTTGAGGGGTGAAGTCTGCACACCCACGTGGTTCGACAGGATACCGTTTCCTGTTCACCAATTTTGACTTGTTAGAGTCTCCGTAGAAACCCAAGCACATGCCAAACATACTGCAATATCCTTCCGCGGCTAGGCAATAGTAGTTAAGATATGATTTGCCTGATCAAAGATTGCGATTTTAAACACAATAATACTTTACATTTAATATATCAGCAATTAGTTATGCTGTTATGTTGAGAATATACTGCTGAATAGATCGAGTTATGTTACTTACTCACTGAGGACCACCTCATCCACGTAGCGGCAGTGCCTCAGTGCTTCGTAGCGCTCGCCTTCTGTCATCACTGTGTAGTCCTTAAACTTGTGTGTGAGTTCATCACTGCAGACTCCCACTATCAGATGTGTGTTGGGGAACAAGTTCTTGGCTTGCATCAAAGCACGAGCATGCCCAGAGTGGAAAAGATCAAAGATCCCATCAGCGTAGACTCGGACTGGTCGGTGTGCTGCCGTGCCCCTGCGGGCTTGGGCGATGGTCAGTTTTTCGTGACGGACATCCGACTCGAAGCCTGTGTCCTTCGCAAATGCGGCAGGCTCTTTCAGAGTGGTAGAATGGTGGAGGTGAAGCAGATGCGGTTGAGTTGTAAGATGAGTTGGGTTGACGCGTTGCACACACGGACTCAGTCCTGATGGCGGCAATGTTGATAACAATCCTCTGATTCAGTCTAGGGTACAAGTTGCTGCTCCGGTAGCAGGCAGAACGTCCCCGGTTTGGTCGTTGTACACGGTACACGTTTATCATAAAATGAAAAATAACAAACCGGCTAAGCCCTTTAAACTGAAACAAAACCCGAAATTGCTAAATGTCAAACAGTAGTCCAAACTTAAATCACAAAATAGTCGCACGCTCTCCAAAACACACAGCCAACTCTGCCACAGGTGTCTGTTGTCCTCTCAATCATTCAATCATCTGTCACCCCCTTGCACTTCCTCAAACTCTCAACATATGACTTCTCAAGTGATCTGATTGGCTTAGGAGCACATCCATCAAACAAACAAGCCTTTTCTCAAAAATACAAAATAATGAAATGTGGAAAATACACACTTTTGGTTTCTGTTTATATTACATTTTCAGATCTCTACACTTATTAATGTATAAAATGTCTTAGCCAATATTATTCCATCACAACCAGCAGTGCTGGATACACCTAACCTATGCTGTTCCCATACCCCAGAGGGAGGCAGCTGGAGAGAATGATGGAGGAGAGGAAGAAAAGGATGCATGCCACGCTACTGGAGGGTTAGCACCAGCAGTGCTGGACACAGCTGTCAGCCCAGACGAGCCACTGCAGGCTCCTTACCTTCTGCCCTCCAGAAAGGGAAGAAGATGGAGGAGAGGCTCGACCACAAAAGAAAACCAAGCTCCAAACAGAGGCGAGGCTAGAGACCACGGCGCTGGTGGTTGGTACATGGTGTCTACAACCATGCCAATGCCAGTAGACGTGTGCGTGTGCGTGTCGAGTGTGCGTGTGTGTGTGGGCATGCAAATCACACCATTATGCCCAGAAGAGCGAGAAATACCTCCCGCACCACCGTCCGTCCCAGAGGAGGGGAGGCCGGAGGAGGGGAGGCCTCCCGCCCCGTCCGTCGCCCCGGAGACTCTATAACGTGCTGTCAGCCATGATGGCGTACTTTGGCATGATAACGGGCATCCTCATCGGCCACGACAACATCTGCATGTGGATGTTTGCCCTCACCGCAGGGCTCTTCATGTACGTCGCTCTGGTGGACATGGTGAGTCACATGATCCCGAGACTTTGTTTATTCATAGGCACTAAGAGAGAGGCTGGGGGCCGTAGCCGGTACTACTAACCTATGCTGTTCCCATACCCCAGAGGGAGGCAGCTCGACAGAGTGATGGAAGAGAAGGATGAATGCCACGCTACTGGAGGGTTAGCACCAGCAGTGCTGGTACCATGCTCCTGTCCACTGCCACATGGTCTGGAAACGTCCTTCTCTGGCTTCTGGCTCAGGCGTGGCTGCAGAGGGCCCCTGAAAGAGGTGTTCTTCTTCCCTTCGGAGAACGGATGCGTAGAACACCTCTTCACTCCTTCATTGTAATTTGTAACCAACACTTTGTTCCACCTTTCCGTTCAATTACACTATGTCAGTGCCCACAATATCAGTGTCTAATTGTGTTGAGAAGAACCTTGCTTATGGAGTCTTTGCTACATGCCACGTCTTGAGCGAGTGGCTAATATGATTGATTGATTGATTGAAAACTTTATTAGAAGGTTTGCAGAAGTAGGTACATGAAAGTACATATTACATACAAGGTCAACTAAAAGGATAAAAACCCAAGAAAGCCACTGGCTTATTTCAATTGGGGTCCTTGATTCTCAATTCATCGTTACATGTAAGACAGACAAAAGAAAAAAAAACTAGTACTATCTACAAGATAATACAGACAAATAACTATTACTATCTACAAGATAAACATACATCCATCATGGGAAGAACAATACAACAAAACATAAGGTATGTACAGCGGGTAGGACAGGTGGGGACATACACCACAGGTGGGGGCGGGGGACAAAACACAAAGTATGTACAGTGGGTAGTTCGGGTCTTTTAATCTGATTTTTGATTTAGAGGGTCCAGTTACGGATTGCAGCCTCCTGTAAATGTTTTTTGAGAGTGGTTTTGAAGGTGGGCAGTGTTTTGCACTCCTTTAAGATTATAGGAAGGGCATTCCACATTTTTACTGCATAGTTTGCAAACGAGTTTAACCCCTTGTTTGTGGTGCAACGCGGTTGAACGTGGTTCGTGGAGCTTCCTCTGGTGTTGTATGTGTGGACGTTGTTCACTTTTTGGAAGTATGTTGACAGGTACTTGGGTGTCTTTGTGGTGTAGCGTATCTTGAAGACCAGGCCCAGTGCAAGCTGCTGCACTCTGTCAACTACTCGTAGCCAATCAAGGCTCAAAAAATGAGCAGCGGTTAGATGTGTCCTAGGGTTGAGGCCTAGCAGAAGCCTAACCAGTTTATTTTGGGCTGTCTGGAGTCTTGTTTTATGGGCCTTTGTGGTTCTATAGTACCATGATGTTACGGCATAGTCGAAGTGACATTGAATGAGAGCTCCTGATAGGGTCCTCAGTGTGTTTTTACTGACAAGTGAGGATATCCTGTACAAGAATCTAGTTCTATGGTTCACTTTTTTGATTACTTTTGCTGCCATTTTATCTCCGGAAAGATTTGCCTCTAAGATGGAGCCCAGGTATGTAATATCCTCTTTTCTTGTGATTTTAATGTTACCCACTTTTATTTTAAAATGTTCAGCCTTTCTGAGTTTAGATGGGGATCCGTATAGGATGGTTTCAGTTTTACCTAGGTGTATTGATAGTTTATTGTCAGCTAGCCAGATGCAGATTCTACTCAGTTCAGTGCTTAGCGCTTTTTCCACCTGCAATATGTCCCTGTCAGAGACCAGCAGAGCCGAGTCATCCGCGAACAGGAACAAATTGCAATCACATGCTGATGACATGTCATTCACATATATTAGGAACAGTAAAGGTCCCAATATGCTTCCTTGTGGAACGCCGCAGGTCACTGGGAGGGGGGGGGACAGTGTTCCGTTCACACTAACCACCTGTTCCCTCCCCTCTAAGTAGGATTGCATCCAGCTCACCGATGTTCTATCGAACCCAATTGCTTTCAGTTTATCTAACAATATGTGGTGATCTACTGTGTCGAAGGCCTTCTGGAGGTCCAGCATGACCATGCCGCAGTACTTGCCCGAGTCCACCTCATGGTTGATGTGGTCGTTCAAATAGAGAAGGCATGTGTCAGTGGAATGGGATGTTCTGAATCCTGATTGAAATTCATACATCAGATTTTTTTCGGTAAGGTACCTATCAACCTGTTCATAAACTATTTTTTCCATAAGTTTCGAGATGGAATTAAGAATAGAAACAGGTCGGTAGTTGCCTGGGTCTAATTTGCTTCCTTTTTTATACAGTGGGGTTACCCTTGCTATTTTAAAGTCAAGGGGGACGTGTCCCTGTTTGATGGAGAGGTTTATTATGTGGGTGATGATTGGGGTAATGGAGGCAGCTGAGTCTTTTAGAAATCTGGCTGGAATATTGTCATGGCCCGTGGCCTTTTCTGAGTGTAGAGCGCCCAGCTTTTTAAACACCTCATCGTTTGACACCATGGAGAGTTTAAAATCATCTTTGCGTACACCCAGTTTATTGTAGAACGCACGGATGTGCTCTACACCATAACGCCCTGAGTGGGGTGGTAGATTGTTAACTAATTTAGTGGCTATGGTTGTAAAGAAAGTGTTTAAGCACTTAGCCACATCCAGCTTGTCTGTAAGGAGAGAATCTCCAGATTTTATGCTGATGTTTGTAGACCTGGTTTTGAGTTTTTGACTGCAACCTAGTTGGCTATTAAGTAGCTTCCAAAGGTCACGTGGTTTGTTTAAGTTTTCTTCGATTTTGTTATCGAGGTATTCTTTCTTAGCAGATTTGGTCATGGTAATTACCTGATTGCATAGTTTGTTGCATTGTTTTTTAATTTTCTCAAAGTGGGTTTTGTGATCTTCGTTTAAGTGTTTCACTAATTTTGATTTGCATTTTTGAACTTTGAGCATTTTAGGTCTCTGACTTTCATAGCATTTAGAATGTCCGAATTCATCCATGGTTCCGATCGGGCTTTAACCCTGGTGGTTCTCATGGGGGCTATACTGTCAATAATATTTAGGAATTTGGTTTTGAAACCTAGCCATGCCTCTTCAACCTGTGTGCATTTTAGTTAATCTAACCCAGGGGTCCCCAAACTTTTTTCTGTGAGGGCCACATCATTTTTCCTTTCTGTGATGGGGGGCCTGGGTCGGTCTCTAACATAAAATAATATGGAACGGAGTGAAATGGAGGCGGTTGCGCAAAGCAATTGTGCGCAGGAGAGCACTGGTGGATGCAAACAAAGTCTAAACAGTTGAATTTGGATGGAATTTATACCTATAGTGATATGTCAATGAAATATAATCAGTTTTACAGTCTGATACATGAGGGAGGACCCTCATCATACACGGGGGGACCCATGAAGCAGGGCTGTCTGGGGGTCCTTAAACGAGCATCAAACACTTAATTTCTTGCATTCTGGTGAATTGATATGCACCAATTTGTGACCTTTCTGCATCAATTTATGGTGGAAATGTCATTATTTATGTAAAGGAAAACACAATATTCAGGCACCAGATGATCAAAATGTAATGTAATATAATGCAATATAAGGCTCTCAGGCATTCTGTACTTTCAAATGTGTATTCTCCTTGAGCAGTCAACATACTATCAGCTGTTTCGCTAGCAAACACGAAAGCTAACTTATTTGCGAAACAGCGCCCCCGCCACCACGTCGGCGCAATGCCGCAATTGCAGTTAGAAATCCACTGTAGAAAATACGACCGTCAGAGTTTTGTTGAGAGCTGGAGGCGGCTAGAAATATGACGGAGGCGGCCGCCTCATAATTCTCTATGCAAGAAAAACCCTGCTTGACACAGATCATGAACATATCGGTACAATTATTTCGTTTTCTCCTGCAGCTGGGCATCTACATTATCTAATCACCCATTGTTTCAATTCATATGGTGACTACTCGGGACCAGTGATGCCGGTAACGCGATACTAAGTAACGTGTTACTCTAATCTGATTACTTTTCCCAGTAACGAGTATTCTATCGCGATACTATTTCCAAATCAGTAATCGGATTAAAGTTACTTATTCAAGTGACTTTGCGTTACTATTGCGCAGTGGCGGCTGGTGCTAAACATTTTGGGTGGGGCACAGGTTATGGGGGCATGCTCCACGGGGAAGAATATCAACTTTAAAATCTGGATTTACAGTCGATTTTAGCATGAGAATAGCTCTACCCCCCTGTACAGACCTCGCCATCCCCTCTACCCCCCTGTACAGACCTCTTCATCCCCTCTACCCACCTCTACAGACCTCTTCATCCCCTCTACCCCCCTGTACAGACCTCTTCATCCCCTCTACCCACCTCTACAGACCTCTTCATCACCTCTACCCACCTCTACATCCCCTCTACCCACCTCTACAGACCTCTCCATCCCCTCTACCCCCTGTACAGACCTCTCCATCCCCTCTACCCTCCTCTACAGACCTCTTCATCCCCTCTACCCCCCTGTACATACCTCCTCATCCCCCCTACCCCCCTGTACAGACCTCTCCATCCCCTCTACCCCCCTGTACAGACCTCTTCATCCCCTCTACCCCCCTGTACATACCTCCTCATCCCCCCTACCCCCCTGTACAGACCTCTCCATCCCCTCTACCCCCCTGTACAGACCTCTTCATCCCCTCTACCCCCCTGTACAGACCTCTTCATCCCCTCTACCCCCTGTACAGACCTCTTCATCCCTCTACCCCCCTGTACAGACCTCTTCATCCCCTCTACCCCCCTGTACAGACCTCTTCATCCCCCTACCCACCTCTACAGACCTCTTCATCCCCTCTACCCCCCTGTACAGACCTCTTCATCCCCCCTACCCACCTCTACATACCTCCTCATCCCCCCTACCCCCCTGTACAGACCTCTTCATCCCCTCTACCCCCCTGTACAGACCTCTTCATCCCCTCTACCCCCCTGTACAGACCTCTTTATCCCCTCTACCCCCCTGTACAGACCTCTTCATCCCCCCTACCCCCCTGTACAGACCTCTTCATCCCTCTAGTGTTGTGTGTGTGAGTGTGTGTGTGTGTGTGTGTGTGTGTGTGTGTGTGCGTGTGCTGAATACATAAACAAACAAAGCTAAAAGACGACAATAGAAAACGTACCATGCTGACGATATTACTAAATGTTTGAAGTAGCTTTTATCTTAGCTGACTCTCTTACCTTCAGGTCGAGTTTGTGTATTCTGGCTTCGCAAAACACCAACAGTAGCAGGCTAAACACAGCCGGTGCGGAGATTGCGACCACAAAACGAAGTTTGACTTCGGTAATAGGTCCAGTTGTAATATCCTCAAGTTGGGAACAAAAGATGCCTCCTTCTAATCCATTTGTTCAATTTTTTACAGAAAGAAATCCTCCTAAATCCTCGGTTATACGATTTTCCCATTACATCACATTACTAGCCGCCATAGCGATGGTAAAGCAGGTGAACGAAGCTACGCCGGACATGACGTAAGCACGTACGATTCTTTGTGCATGTCCCAAAACCCCATAGACAATTGACCGAATGGCCTGAAGTTACCAAAATAGATTTTACATGCAAGTCTACGAGAACAGCCTAGTGCAATTTCGAGTAGACTGAAAGTTGCCCCGAAAGGGGCGGGACTTGAAGCTGATTGGAACATACTCCACAGAACACTAGCTGATTGGACTATGATATACTCCACAGAACACTAGCTGATTGGACTATGATATTCAGAAGCAACACTGTCTAGAAGTCATAGAAAAAAAATCTCTCTCTTCTCCCTTTGGTGGGGCATTGTCCAATTGCCCCTAATGAACCAGCCTCCCCTGCTATTGCGTTACTACCTCATAACTTAGGCTAAATGCAGTATTTCTTTGTAATGTTCGATAGTAAACAAACATTTATTGCTTTTCTCGCGTCTTGGGGAGTGACGTCAGTGATCACGTTTTCAACACGAGGTGCAGCAGAATCGCTCACGTGTATCACCACGCTGATTGCACAGTGTAAACAGAAGCGTATAGCCTACACAATGGAGCGAGAACAGAGATATGCGTTAAATAGCTGGAAATATAGGGATTATTTTGAGTTTGTGTCAGCAAAGGATGACAAGAACATAAATGTTCGTTGTACACTCTGTGCTGGAAAGAAAATATTGTCCTGTGGTAAAACCACAACATCAACTTTAAAGAAACATTTGGAATCTCAGCACAGCACAGTCAAGCTCGCGGAGAAAGTCCCAGAGACCGCGGCCTCGACTTCTGCGGGAGGTCCCACACCGCTCAAGCAACAAAAGCTGGACTTCAGTAGGCCTACAAAATCACAACCTGTAAGTGTGGGAGAGTTGAATAAATTGGTCGGGCGGTATGTTGTAGAGGAAATGCTGCCCATAAACACAGTTGACTCGCCCTCTTTCCGTGCCATCATTAACAAGATCCCCACTACTACCAATGCCGAGCTACCTCACAGAACATCTTTTTCTTCGTACTTGGAGAAGGAGTATGCAGAGATGGAAAAACATCTGAAGGCTGCGCTGAACGAGGTCGACTATGTGTCAACTACAGCGGACATTTGGACAGCTAACAATAGGAGCTATATGGGAGTAACGCTCCACTGGATTAGTAGATCCACATTAGACCGCAACAAGGCTGCATTGGCGTGTAGGAGAATCCGCGGTAGACACACGTATGATGTTATTGGTGCAGAAATCGAAAACATTCACTCTTCATATGGACTAATCAACAAAGTAGTAGCAACAGTGACAGATAATGGATCTAACTTTGTCAAGGCATTTCAAGTCTATCAGCCTGCTGTCACAGAGTCCGATGATGAGACGGTGGAGGAGGCCACGGATGATGTCACTTTTTTAGATGTGTCAGAAATCCTATCAGCTGAGGATGATAGTGATGGCCAGCTGATTCTTCCCCCGCACCAAAGGTGTGCTTCACATACCCTCAACCTTATTTCTACAAGTGATGTGGAGAAGTACATCACTTCCAAACCAGAGAGCAAGGCTGTGTATAGGAGCAGCACAGCAAAATGCACAGCTCTCTGGACGAAAGCAAGCCGATCTACCGTTGCGTCAGAAACGGTGGAGGAGGTTAACAAAAGAAAGCTCCTGGTACCGACATCCACAAGGTGGAATTCCTTTTACGAAGCCATAAAGAGAATCGCAGAAATCCCCATGAATGAGCTGACTACTCTGTGCAACAAGCTGGGAGTGAAGTGCTTCAAAGACCAGGAGTACCAGTACCTGCATGAGTACTGTACCGTCATGAAGCCTCTAACTGTAGCACTGGATATCCTACAAGGTGACTGTCCGTATGGGACTTTACTGCCCACACTTGAAGTCCTGATGCAGAAGACCCTTGCTGTGAAAGACACCCTATCCAAGATGACTGCAGGCCTTCCAGATGCCATAGTGCAGGTATGCTATGTTGTTCCATCTTAAAGATAAATAAATACATTTTCATTGCACTATTCATGAACATGGAGCAGAGTCACACCATACTGCAGTATGTAGGTTGTCAGTTGCACAAACTAATTGCATACATAATTAGTAAATAAAGGTATAAATAATAGACCTTATAGGCTACAACTAGATAATAATAAACATATCAAATTATATCTTTCAGGCTATCCAGACTCGTTTTGCCAGTGTGCTGGACAACAAAGATGCCCTTCTCGCAGCTGCTAGTTGTCCAAAATTCAAACTCCGATGGCTGAGAGATGAAGGTAGGAGGGAGCAAGTAAAGGAGCTTCTCACAGCAGAATGTCGCAAAACTGCTCCTGCAGCACAGAGCCCTGCCAGTGTACCCACCACGACTGCCAACCAAGGCGAGATGGACTTTTTTGCTTTTGAGGCGGAGCCAGAGGAGACCTACTCGGCAGAAAAGGAAGTCATGGACTACTTGAGGTCAGGGCATGAGCTTCAGATTCTGAATCAGTATCCAAACATTAAGAACATTTTCTTGAAGTATAACACTCCAACCCCATCTAGCGCTCCTGTAGAGCGGCTCTTTAGTCTGGGAGGTTTGGTGCTCACGCCTAGAAGGAACAGACTTTCTGACAAGAGGTTTGAGAAGCTTCTGTTAATGAGATACAACCACTGGTTTACTCGCCCCTTTCCACTGTTTCACTCATAGTGTGTTCATGGCCTCCATAGCGTGTTCATGGCCTCCATAGCGTGTTCATGGCCTCCATAGCGTGTTCATGGCCTCCTTCCAGTCTTGACAGCTGAGTTCACTCTTCATTGATAAACTCAGACTCACCCAGTTTAGGATTAGGATTATATTAGGATCATATCTGAATGGTCAGGGTAGGTTTTAGGTTTTGTGAAACCACTCCTTGCTAGTTACTGTGTTAAATAAAGATTATATTTATTTTATTGTTTAAAAACAAGTATTTATGTTGGGTGAGGCAAAGAAAGACTCTTTATTTTGTTGTTTTAAGTTATTGTTTAAAGTTTAATTATGTAATTTAAGTTACTGTTAAAATAAAGTGAGTTTTGGCAAAACCAGTTTTCATTTTTATGTTGCGGGGGGGGGGGGGGGGGTCGGGTGCCTAGGCAGCTGCCAATAGTAACTAAAAAAGTAACTAGTAATCTAACTTAGTTACTTTTAAAATCAAGTAATCAGTAAAGTAACTAGATTACTTTTTAAAGGAGTAATCAGTCATCAGTAATCAGAATACTTTTTCAAAGTAACTGTGGCAACACTGCTCGGGACACACCTCCTCCGCGATCACATTCATACATTTATTGACAAACTTCTTTGCCTTTAACAATAATAATCACTTGTGCACTGTTGGTTAAAAACCCTGCATTCTGAATCAACTTTTCTCTTTACCAACCGTTTGGCCATTTTTCATCTCTCTGAATGTTCGTTCTAGCTCGCGTGCACCTGCTATAGATCCGCATTCTGTGGGCGGGTGAAACTAACTAATAATGTTATTAATGAAAATAGTTTATAACTAAGGGCAATTTTAATTTGAAAGCCAACCTTTAATATCAAATACAGATATGATATGATTAAAACATATATTTAAAGTTTAATTTTAAAAATATGTTTCTGGCATTGTTGAGAGAGTGTGGGGGCGACGTTGTTCAAAGGGCCGGTCCAAGTGTGGGGTCGGGCCGTGTTCGGCCCGCGGGCCGTAGTTTGGGGACCCCTGATCTAACCAGTCTTAATTCTCCAGTTTATGGTTTAAGGCCTCACTAGAATAGGATTTAAGGGATCTAGTGGTTACAGTTTTATGACCGCCAGCCTTGGGTTTATGTTTTTTACGAGTGCAAAAGATCATGTAATGATCACTTAGCCCACATACAATAACCCCACTCTTGGAGATTTTGGACTCATCCGATGTTAGAATGAGATCTATGGTGGTTTGAGTAGAAATACACACCCTAGTGGGTTTGGTAATTTGTTGACGGAGACCGTGTAATTCAGAAAACCTAGTGAAGGATTTGAAAACGGATGCTTCATTTCTGAGCATGTCCGTGTTCAAATCCCCAATAAGAATCTTTTCCACACAGTCAACGTCATCCAAGCACCCCTCAAGAATATCATAGAAATCATTCTGATCGGGAGGTCTGTAGATAGTACCAACCAGCACCGGTTTTGCTTTGTTAAAGATAATTTCAACCCAAACAGATTCTAATTTGTCATATAGGTATTAATCAAGTAATAATCCATCTACACTAGGTAAAAAAGGCCGGTTCAGTGGTGGGAAGGAGCCTGGACTCTCTGGGGACGGTGGTGGAGAGAAGGACTAGGAGCAAGCTGCTGTCCATCAGGGACAACCCCAACCACCCCCTCCATCATGTCCTCGCTGGGCAAACCAGCAGCCGCCGCAGAGGGCGGTTCATTTCGGTACGCTCCAGGACGGAGCAATATAAAAAAATAATTTATCCCGGCTGCACTAAGACTGTTCAATGGCAACTAAAGTAGTAGTCGGGGTCAAGGCTCCTGAATCTGTATTTATTTCTTTATTTTAATCATCATCACTTTTTAGTATTTTAATATGATAACTATAGTCATCTTTTTATCCACTTTTCTATCATGATCTCACTGTTTTTTATATACTATACATGGCTGGCCCAATATTGTTGTCTGTCCTTTATGTTGTGTTGTCATGTGTTGTTTTTAGAGAGTGGCGTGGCAAAATGAATTTCCCCACGGGGATAAATAAAGTATAATTGAATTGAAAATTTAATTGAATTGATTGTAACCAACACTTTGTTCCACCTTTCCGTTCAATTACACTATGTCAGTGCCCACAATATCAGTGTCTAATTGTGTTGAGAAGAACCTTGCTTATGGAGTCTTTGCTACATGCCACGTCTTGAGCGAGTGGCTAATATAGGTATTAATCAAGTAATAATCCATCTACACTAGGTAACAACGGTAGCTTAGCTAACCTGCCACAGCCAGGTAAGTAGTCTAAAGTTGGTAGCTAACGATATATCGATAACAGTCATCGTATTGATGACCGTGTTTCAAACAATACAAGTTACCTAATGTTAGCTAGCCTGACTAGTTCATAGGTATGCTGGATTTTGAAATAAGCTAACCTAGCTTGAGACAGACCTAGCAGTTAAAAGTCGTTATTTCAAATATTGTGTTGTGGGTGTCACTCCTTTAAGCGTGGAACTACAAGCCAAAATTAAGATTAATAAATTGTATTAATAAACAATTTAATTTGTTATACAGGGTTCGACAGTGCGACTGTTTTGGTCGCATTTGCGAGTGAATATATTTCTGTGCGACTTGGAAATACATTCAATCGCACCAGTGCGCCAAAAAAAAAAAAAAAAAAAAAAAAAGCTGAACTACTGTCATAACAATCTTATGTTCGTTAATAAGATCACAGCGCATCTAAACCAATGCAATCCTTTGAAAACAGACACGTGACAGACACGTGACCCGCAAGCACAACAAGCGGGGGTAGGGTGGTCTAGTGGATAGTGAGTTGGACTTGTGATCGGAAGGTTGTGAGTTCAAATCCCACCTGAAGCCACACCACTACTAGTGTGCCCTTGGGTAAGGCACTTAGCCCTCAGTTACTCCAGGGGGAATGTCCCTGTAATTCGTAATTGTAAGTCGCTTTGGATAAAAGCGTCTGCTAAATGGCAAAATTATTAATTATTACAAGCGCGCATTTACATTTGAAAATCCTGTCAGAAAAAGACCGCTGTTAAAATGAATCAGATTACGGCATACTTTAGCAAGAAGGCTAATGTTAGCAGCGTTCCAGACAGAGAGGAGGTAGAGGGGGGTAGTGGAGTCAACATTACAGCTGGAGACGAGAGGGACGAAGAAAACAGAGACGGGGAAAGCGAGGATGAGAGCGCCCGGTCAGAAAGTGTGTCAGGGGAGGGGGAAGGTCATTATCCGCGCAGTAATAATGGCAGTGCCACTGCCAACGCGAAGTCTGGTCTGACAAAAGTGACAAAGGTCTACAGGTACAGTGCCGAGTGGCAAACATCTTTCCCGTGGCTGTTGCTGAAGGAAGGGAAGATGTATTGCAAGTGGTGTGTCGCCCACATGAAGTTAGCTGGAAAGACCGCGTTTGTGTCAGGAGACGCACAGCTGAAACGCGACACAGTGAAAAAACATGGTCTGTCTCGCAAACATGTGAAATGCAGGGAAGCTTTCATGTCAGCTCAGAACAAGCCCCTTGAGAAAGCTGTTGGACGCCAGAAGGCTAGCTCCAGTGAGGAAATTAAAAGACAGCTCAAGTTAAAGTTTAACATCGCTTACTACGTGGCAAAAGAAGAGATCCCATTTATTAAATTCCACAAACTATTCGCCCTTCACAAGAAAAATGGCGTTGAATTAAATCCAACCTATAGTAATGACAAACGATGCGCTGACATGATCGGGCAGATAGCGGATGCCATGAGAGAAGACCTTGCTGTGAAGATCAATTCCGCACACTATCTCGCCGTACTGATAGATGGGGACACGGACATCACGAACACAGAGTGTGAGATTGTATATGTACGTCTTCTTGACAACGGGAAGCCTGTGAACCTTCTGGTGGGACAACAAGCCCTCGAACATGCCCATGCCATTGGTAAGTTTTTTTTTAATAGTCTTAATTTATGTAAGTTGTAATTAGTCTATTTGGTTTTGGAGACTATTGTGTTTTTCTAATTGTGTTTTTTTCTGTAAAGGGGTTCTGAAGGCCACAAAGGCTGCCTTTGCAGCTGTTTGTGAAGGTGATGGAGCGGCATGGATGCAGAAGTGTGTGTCGTTTGGTGCTGATGGGGCCGCAGTGAACATGGGCAGGCAGGGGGGGGTGATAGCCCATCTTCAGCGAGAGGCAGGGCCTCACATCATACCCATCCATTGTATGCCACACAGGTGAGTGTAAATGCATAACGCTACACTATACATAAATAATGACTACCTACTGTAAACTATAAATACTATACACTTAATAAATACTACACTTTAAATAAATACTCATGAACACAACCATTCATAGTTGCATTACAATCTCCATACTCTTAACCTGGAAAACATTTTTAATTAAGTGGCAACACAGTATGTTGAATTACGTGTGTGCAGCCTTTTGCTCAAAAGTTATCAATGTTTCGTTTTCAGAGTCTCTTTTGACAATCTCTTAAAGAGCTGATTTCAGTCATTAACAGAGCTGTTCTGAAAGTGTCCAAGCGGCCTGTTCTGAGAGTGGTGAGTCTCTTGTGTTGGAAGAATATGTCTGCTTCTTACACAGATTGGAGCTTGCCATACTCACTCTACAGAAGACAGAGCCAAAGGTGTCGATAGTCTATGATCTCCTGCACCTCATCTGGAAGACCTACCACTACAGTGGAAAATCTAAACGAGAGCTCTGTGCTCTTGGACAGGAGCTTGGAGTGGATGTCCACAATCCCAGCAGTGTCAAGGTGTTGTATTTAATACTTATCTGGAATGTTGTTTTGTTATGGACATGATTCAGATGTTTTACCCTGTAAAACACTTAATAATAATAATTATTATTAAGGGAACTCGGTGGATCCCCCACATTCACCGGGCGCTGAAGGTATTCCTGCAGTATGGAGAGGGGAAGGACCTTGCCAGTGATCCTGATCAATACTCTGTGGTTCTCCAACATATGGAGCATCTGGCAGCCTCACAGTCCACTTCTGTGGAAGTGCAAGGACGGGCCAAAAAGGTCAGTTTTCTTGTGTTGACCACTATGAATAAATAAACTAAAGTTAGGCTTTAAATAATAGGTTAAAAACGCAAACACTACTGTCATCAAGTTGTTAGATGGTTAAGTTTATTTTCAACAGCTAACCATTTTTTATCGTATCCATTTACTCAACTACTCAACAGATAAAGAAGGAAATGGAGACTACACTTTTCTGTGTATTCTGCCACTTTCTCTGTGACCTGTTTGGCCTGCTAGCCAGCCTCAGCCTCACACTGCAGAGGAACAGTTTAATCCTCCCCACAGCCACTTCAGAAATAAGAAAAACGTTAACCAAGCTTCAGGCACTCAAGACACAGCCAAAGGAAGGTGGCTTGTTTGAGAGAATCCTGGCCACATTCGCACAGCAGCAGGGAAATGAGATGAGATTCCAGGTTAGTTTAGGATAAGTCAGTGTTTGTGATGTCAGGGTTTAACATTGATCATCTTGAGGATTATGCAGGGTTGAGAGAGTTTGAGGATGAAATACTGCTATGGTCACAACCAAGATTGTGTGTGTGTGTGTGTGTGTGTCTTTTGAAGGGAATGACCCTGAAGGGGAACATGAACGGCCTCACACATCCACAGCTGAAGCGACATGTGGATGCTGCCATTGACATCAGCATGGATGCTATCAAAGCGAGGTATGGGCAACAAACACTAAAGGAGCTCTGTGCTCTCTTTAGTTTTTAAAAGCATCACACCAAGGTAAATCACAAATCGATTGTGTTGACATCGCAATAAATCTTCTTTTTTAGGTTTGGTAGTTTGGTGTCAGATGAGGGCGTCAAGTCTACACTGGACTCTTTCAAAGTCTTCAACCCTGATGCCTGGCCAAAAGACCAAGCCAGCCTACTCACTTATGGAAATGAGAGCGTTGCAAATCTGGCAAGGCATTTCCATGAGCCTCTGACAGGGTAAGAATGCATTTTAAGACATCGCATTGACAGACGTGAGACACTAGTTGCATATGTGCTAACCCAATTGCTCTCTTCTATCCTTCAGAGCGGGGTGTGATATTCCTGCCCTGCAACAGGAATGGGAAGGGCTGAAAGTACTCGTAAGCGAGAACTTCAGCGACAAAAGCTATGCTGAGCTGTGGGAGGTTCTCCTCACAAAGGACCCCTATAAGAAAGACTACCAAGTAAGGCAAAGTAGATCCAGATAGCCCTACACTTAAACACATTAATGTTTATTGTATGTATGTTGTTTTTGAATAGTGAGAGGTGAGGGTTAAAAATTAATAAAAAATGAAAATTGTTCTCCCCTTAGAACATACTGGAAATGGTCCAAATTATGTTGGTGCTCCCAATCTCGGCTGCCCAATGTGAGAGGGGGTTTTCAGCCCAGAACCGCATTAAAAGTGCAACCAGAAGTAGGCTGGCCGTTTCTACCACAGAAGACCTAATGCGAATCAGTTTGGAGGGGCCTCCGCTTGAGCAGTTTGATCCAAGTCCAGCGGTTGAAAGATGGCTTGATAGCTCTAAGCGGGCCAGGCGACCAGATTATCAAGACTGCTGGACCACAGACATTCTTTGCATTTAATTGCTCAGAATTTATGAATTTTATATGAAAGCCTGGGCTTAATTATTTATTTATTCATGAATCATTTATTAATAAATGAATATTCTTACTTCCCCTTTACATTGTGAGTCTCCATTTTTATTACGGCCAAGAGCCGGTTATGATAATTCTGATATGTTATGATTATGATAATTTGTTGTCGTCATACGAAAATTGCGCAATTTTCATTGTGCTACTGAAATTCTTGGTGTGCTACTAAATTTGTTGACATGGTAGCACAGTGCTACCTGGGGAAAAGGTAAGCGTCAAACCCTGGTTATAACTATGGCTCGTGTCTTTTTATTGTACAAACGAAATAAATGTTTAGCTTCCATAGGCTGGTTTTCCCCTGCTTCGGCAGGCTACTTTATCTCCGCTGAGGTAACTACGGTTAGCTACGAGTTAGTTATAACTTACACCACCTTAGGGGTACGTACATATTTAGTAGTTACTAAGGTCTACGTGATAACTAGTGTGCTTGGTGCAACCCGTTCAAGTTTAGTAGTGACTAAATCTTGATTTAGTAAATACTTACGCAATAAATAGGGTTAGTTTGTACTTAGTAAGACGTGGTGCAACCGGCTCCAGGAACATCCCTAGTAACTATATGGGGCTAGGTGCAATTGCTATATTGTTTTAGATAAATTATTATTAAATTAATATATTACTTTCACAACTGACTAGCCTGCAAATAAACACATTAATTGCTTATAATTTAGCTACCGCCCCACCCCGACGCCACAGGATGCTATCTACAACACCCATCCCCCTCCCCCGGATGACATCCATAATCAGTTGATGCTCTAACAGTCCCTGCTTCCATAGAGTTGATACCATTGACATTCCTGATATAAAGCTGGGACTCTCAACTCTTGCTATCCCTGTTCATATCAGTAACAGAACAGTTAATTGCAAGTCTGAATGCTTTATACACCCCTCAAATTTAATTTCTATACCCTGCCACACACAGCCCACACAGAGACCAAACACAAAACCACTCAAGCTAGCACTTTTCAATGCCAGATCCTTAGCTAATAAGTCTCTCTTAATCAACGACTTGATTAGCTCCTATGAACTAGATTTATTATTTATCACTGAGACCTGGTTAGATAAAGATAACAAGACACCAATTCTTATTGAGTCAGCACCCCCCAATTTTAGAACCTTAGATGTCGTTAGATCCCACAAAAAAGGTGGTGGAATCGCCTCTTTCTTCAGAGACAGTTTTAACTGCAAACAGAAATCCTTCTGGGAATTTTTATCATTTGAATATCTTTCAGTTGTTTTTAAATGTTCCACTCGAATTCTTTTTTAAATAATTTTATACAGACCACCCCAATACTCTACTAGCTTCTTTAATGAACTTACAGAGCTTCTCTCAGAATGTTACTGTTGCTGGGCTGAAGTAAAAGTCTGCACACCCACGTGGTTCGACAGGATACCGTTTCCTGTTCACCAATTTTGACTTGTTAGAGTCTCCGTAGAAACCCAAGCACATGCCAAACATACTGCAATATCCTTCCGCGGCTATGCAATAGTAGTTAAGATATGATTTGCCTGATCAAAGATTGCGATTACATATTACAATTTTAAACACAATAATACTTTACATTTAATATATCAGCAATTAGTTATGCTGTTATGTTGAGAATATACTGCTGAATAGATCGAGTTGTGTTACTTACTCACTGAAAATAGTCCATGCCAGTATAAAGGCTCGTGTCTGCGTCATCATCGGTCTTTTCATTCCAGCCTCGTGCCTCACTACACGTGAAGCTGGGAATACACAGCAACAAGTGTATCAATGGCGAGCGACTGAGAGAGACAGAGAGAGCTGTACTTGTTCTTTATTCGTTATTCTTTAGAAAATACTCGCTCAGCACGTCAGTGGCGTTGCTGAGCCGTGCTGTACGCCAATTAAAAACATATTTACAGCCGTTCCTCTGTACCTAGAGACTCCTACAACAACTGAGTTGATTCAGTGAAGGAGTCCAATGGGGGATGGGTGACGGGCTGATTACGGACAGGTGCTGAGGTGTTGGAGAGAGACTGAGAGAGGCAGAGAGAGCTGTACTTGTTCTTTATTATTTATTATTTAGAAAATACTCGCTCAGCACGTCAGTGACGTTGCTGTACGCCAATTAAAAACATATTTACAGCCGTTCCTCTGTACCTAGAGACTCTGTGACTAGAGAGAGAGGAAAAAGGGAAAATTGCAGAGGGAGCCAGACTGTCGGTGGGGGATGGATGACGGGCTGATTGCGGACAGGTGTCAGTGATCAGACTCGTTATCCTGCTGGTCTATTTAACCTGTGTGTGTTTGTTCCCCCGGGAGAGTGAAGGAGACGGGAAAACCTGCTGAGGTGTTGGAGAGAGACAGAGAGAGCTGTACTTGTTCTTTATTCTTTATTCTTTATTCTTTAGAAAATACTCGCTCAGCACGTCAGTGATGTTGCTGAGCCGTGCTGTACGCCAATTAAAAACATATTTACAGCCGTTCCTCTGTACCTAGAGACTCCAACAACTGAGTTGATTCAGTGAAGTCCAATGCCAGTTGAGCACCATTGAACTTATAGTAACATGACATCAATTCTACTTCTGAGTAAAACCTGCCAAGAAAGATGGCTCATTAAAATGTTTGAGATTTCTTCTCAAGGCCACATGAGATTTGTTATTTTCTAAGCAAATGCTTCTGATACCTACCTAATTCAAATACGAAATAAACCTAATTCAAATACTCCACTGGCTACAATTGTCAACTTTATTGCTGAAAATCAGATCAATCAATCAATCAACACTTTGAGCTGTCCTTGAAATCAGGCCTAGTGGGTCTCAACTAACGATTGAGGTTCGGGTTAGGTTCCCACGAACATCTGAGATTGAATTAAACTAATTTAAGTTAAAATCACCAGTTATAATAAGCTCATCGCCTGTATATTGGGCAAGTAGATCCCCAAGTGCTTCAACAGAATCCTTTCCAGCAGATGGAGAACAAACAAGATAGCTATCAGTGTCAGATATACTGATTCTTTTGAGCCATGATTCACTCGAAACAAGAATATCTGGGTCGGTTTGTAGTACAAATATTTAAACCTGATCTAACTTTTGATATAAATGTCACGAGATGAAACGGGACCTAATAATAGGATGGGAAGTTAGCAGGCATGTTGATTAGACACAGCTGAAGTGGGTTAGCTGATGAGCGAACTAGTCATGGGATTGGCTGTTGTACCCTTTAGGTGAGAGAGTGAGAGGAGAGACAGGGGGAAAGGATTACGTGTGTTGATGTGAATGGACTGTTGCTGATGTTCTCTTGGCGTGAACTGTGAGTGAGTGTGAGTGAGTGGCTAGTATTAGTGCCACACTATTAACCAGTGTTACGACCCCATATGTGTTCTAGGGGATACGGGGTGTAACAATTAAATAAAACCGGGGGGACAAGAATCAGAGGAGAAGGGAAATAAAATAAACAAGATTTATTGTACAAAGGTAACACAAACAGGTTTCCGTGAAACTCTTAACTGAAAACTACTCTATAAAAAAGGAGAGTGAATGAATCTACACTATTAATAATAAAGAATAAAGTAAATTAACAGGCCTTGTGGCAATCTAATCTAAGTAACCAATCAAATACAACTAAGACTAAACGACTATGAACCTAAGATTAATAAACACAAAGTACAAAACTAGGATACAAAACTACAGCTGTAACTAACAAAAGAAACCAACACAAAACAACTATAAAGTTGTTGTCTGGCCCACTGGCACCAACTGAGTGTCTCTCCCAGGCTTTTATCCTCCCTCCACCCTTGATTGAGGATTGAGTAGTGATGGCGAGATCAGTGGCGTACCGCAAAATCCCGAGGCCCACCCGCAAGGTGGCGGCAGGGGGCCTTTCGCAACGGAGGTTAACTCAAACGGATGTTGCGGTACATTTATTTTAAGGCTGCATATAGCCTACTACAGCATAGACCGTTAGTTAACCCTAACCCTACTACAGCATAGATAGACCCTATGGTTGGCCTGGACAGCTATCAGCTACAGCGCGCTGCCCGTTTGTTCAGAATGACACTGTGTGTGTGACTGTGCGGACATATCCATACACAAACGGCAACAAGAACAGACCGACAGGCTACACACCACCCCGAGTTAATTTGATTCATAGATTAATACATATCTCTAATAATATCAAATAATAGACCATTCTTTACTTAGAGATGACTCCATAGACCCTGACACTGGACTGCAGCTGTAATGTGTATTGAGATTATAATGTAGACTGTAGATTGTGTGGAGAATGAAGAAGGAGTCCTTGAAATGTTCTCAAAACATTCACACAAGAGACGTTCACTTCAGAACCCCAACTCAAATGTAAAAGTGCTACAGACTTATTATTTTATACAGATTTATTTTGTTGATCAAATCAATTCACATATGGATTATAACAGACTAAAAGTGGATTATAACAGACTAAAAGTGGATTATAATTATAATATTATAGTATAACACTTTACATCTCTTCTTCTTCTTGTTGTTCTTCTCTGTGTTATCCTGGACTTCCTGTACCTCTGCCTCCTCTCCTCCCTTCACTGTTACCAAGGTTCTTGGATCATCTGAGCCATTTTTGTAACGCTTGACAGCGGTTTCATAGTGACATCAACAAACTGTATAGTTACATTTGTACAGGATCCAAAATAACCTCAAATGGCTGTGTTCCATCTACAGAATCAGAACTCATTCCACCTTGGTCTTCCTCTTGGAGCTCCTGCAGCACAGCAGGCTGCAGATCGAGACCGAGGCCCAGAGAAGGCCCCCGCCGAGGGCAAGGAGCAGCGCTGACACGTCCAGGCTGTGGTAGGAGTACCAGGGCAGGCTGTAGGCCTCAGTGCGCAGGTGGGCTGCTCCTTTGTTTCTCATAACGTACTCGATCCAGAAGGTGGCGCTCGCCAATGGGGACAGGGGATGGTCTCCTCCTGACATTAGTTTGTGCGAAGTCCTTCACTATGTAACATAGTATGTTTGTTAAATCCATTTGACGTGCGCGCAGGCTTTCAATGCTGAGAATCGCTAGTCTGGAGGGTGTGTCCTGGGACATGGTGCTTCTCAGATAGCTTTTGATCATTTTGAGTTTTGAAAACGATCTCTCGGCCGGGTCAGCCTGCATGCCAACTGCAGTAACACTGACCTCCACAGCGGTGCAACAGGTGCATCCACGACGTTAGTCCCTGACCCAGTGCTAATACCATCCCTGCCCGCGTTAGTCGCAGAAGCTGCATTGGGTCGGTTGTGGAGGTGAGGTGGTTGTGGGGTGAAATGGTTGTGGAGGTCAGGTGGTTGTGGAGGTCAGGTGGTTGTGGAGGTGAGGTGGTTGACTATGGGTGCGTTCGTAAATACGCTCTGGAAATCTGCTCTGGTTCTTAAACTGAAATCAGTTAATTTCCGAACGGACAGAGAGCACAGGGCGTATTTATGAACGCACCCTATATGACAGTGAGTGTGTGACAGACAGCACCTCCTCAGGGCCTACGGGGTGGGGTGGTTGAAATCCTAACGGGTCGTTCAGTTCTTTCTGCAGCAGGCGAGGCTACGCGTCCTCATCCTCATTCCTCCTCAGGTTTACAGTCCTCCCGGGCCAGTCTCAGTTGTGACAGGATGTGCTTTTTGGGGAACTTCAGAGTGGTACATCCAAACTGGCTGACCCCCCCCTCTCCGGCAGTTTTTCCCGCCTCTGCACCCAGCCACTCCAGCCGGGCTTCCAGATGTACATGCTGTCGAAGAACCGCGAGCCGTTCTCCCCGCCCAGAACGTAGATCCTCTTGTTCCACCGGGCCAACCCCCCGGCCGCGAGCCGCTTGGGGAGCCCCGGGAACACGGCCCCCCCACCCCCGCCCCCGCCGGCCCCCCCAAATATAACATTTTGGGAAGTTTCACTGCATTTTGTTACATTTTATATTGCTCTTGCCGTTTTTGCGC